>NC_057807.1:300451171-300615408 GCF_018294505.1 Triticum aestivum
CCCTGAGTCGCGATGCTCAGTTACTCCCCCTTTAACATGCAAGCTTGGTTAGATGCCGACGCTCTTTGTCCTCGGGTCCCGGCCCTCGAGCGGGTCTCAGCCGTCGCTGGTTTGCCAGGTCGTGATGCCGTGGACAAAGCCAGAGGGTGAGGGCTGGAGAGCCAGTAGGAGCCCTGAGTCGCGATGCTCAGGTACCCCCCCTTTAACGTGCAAGCGGCTGACATGAAGGAAGAAGAGGTGCCGCGGACAGGCATCAAATAACAATCATGATGGGTCGAATGCATGGCCCGAAAATAAACGCAAGAGGGGTACATGCCGCTGGGTCTGACCCGATCGACTTGGGGATGATGGAGCCCGAGGGGCGCCCCCAACAAAGTAAGCTAGGAACATAAAGTAAAAAGGGGATACATGCCGCAGGGACGGACCCACGCGGCCTGGGAATAATGCAGCCCTGGGGGCGCTCCTAGCTGGAAACGAAACTTGAAAGATGTCACCTGATAGTGTTGACGATGAAGGGGTGTTGAAGTAGCCGATGTCGCGGGCTGCGGAAGCCGGTCTTCACGAGCCCCCAGGCCCAGGAGCTTCGGGAGGTTCCGGAGGCACTGGGGGCTCCTCGTGAACCATCTCCATCTCTGCCAGGACTACGGAATGCCTGGCCTCCTGAGCCTCTAGGATGCTTCCCATGAGGCACTGGCGCACAACAGCCGCGTTCGGCAAGCCGTAGGGCATGCGAACATGGCTGTGGGGTGGGTCATCGCAGCGCCCCACGCGTGAGGGCCAGAAGTGCTCCTGAGAGGCGGCTCCGTTGAGCCCTGGGATGTCGATGCAGACGCGCAGCCCACCATCTTCACCTGGATGGGGAGCTGCGGCGGGTAAGCGGTGGCTGCCACTCATGACTCTTGACTCCTGCAACTCCTGCATGACCTAACTGACGAACTCCTGAGGATTTGGCCCTCCTTGCCTTGCTTCTTCCTGAGGGAAATGTGTTTTGAAACACGCCTCCAAGTAGTGCCCAAGTGCCTCCCTTGTGACCTTAGCAAGGTCGGTGGCCCTCCAGGAGGGAGCCCCCGAGCCCTGCTTGAGGAGGGCACCGGGCACGTCTTCCTATTCGACGGAAGGAGGTGCCCCCTGAGCAGGCGCAGACCCTGAGGGGCCTGCCTCCTGAGGGGTCAGGCCTGGCGATGTCTTCTTCTTCTTGGGGGCGGTCTTAGGGAGCCTCCCGCTCCCGCGATCTGGGTCTTCAAGTGATGCAGCCTGAAAAGCTCGTTCCAGGGAGCATACTGCGTCTCTTTCTTCACAAGGCACCGTGATGACTCCACCGCTTCCTGGCATCTTGAGGACGTTGTAGCCGTGATGAGTTACGGCCATGAACTTGGCAAGAGCTGGGTAGCCGAGGATGGCGTTGTACGACAGGCAAATGTGGGCGACGTCGAAGTCGATGAGCTTGGTGCGGTAGTTGTTGGGCGCCCCGAAGGTGACAGGGAGGCAGACCTGCCCAATCGGAACCGTGGAGCCATCAGTGACTCTGGAGAAAGGCTTGGTTGGTTGAAGCTGATCGTAAGGCACTTGGAGATTGTTGAATGTCTCTACGGACAGGACATTGAGCCATGCCCCGCCATCGATGAGGGTCCTGGTGACTTGCACGTTGCTGATGACTGGGGAGCAAAGCATCGGGAGGACTCCGGCTGTGGCCGCGCACTTGAGATGATCCGCTGAGCTGAACATGATGGCGCACGCCGACCACCTGAGGGGGCGCGTGGCTTCAAGCTTGGGGAGGACTGCATTCACTTCACGGGCGAACTGCTTGAAGATGCGTTGAGAGGCTGGGGCTTGAGCTCCGCCCAGGATGCAGGCGATCACGCGCGGCTCCTGGAAGCCCCCACCCCCCTCGTCCTGATGATGGTCCTCGTTTCTCCTTGGCTGCGGCGGCAGTGGAGGGAGGCCTGCGTTTCCTTGCGGACGATCCTTGCAAGGCTGATCCCTCCAGTCTCCCTCGCGAGGCTGATCCTGCGAGCGATCCTCGCGAGGTCGGTCGCGCCACCCTTGGCGAGGGCCGCGGTCTTCCCAGCGTCCTGCGTTCCTTCCTCCTCCTCGGCCATAGCCTCGATCGTTGCGGGCGGGGAGTCGGCCGATCCTTCCTTCTCGCACGGCTCGGAGCTCTTGGCATTCGTTGGTGTTGTAGGTGTGGAGGTCGTGGTACACACAGTACCGGCTGCCCTTGAAAGACTCGGGCTGATCTCTGCCCCACTTGGTGTCTGGTTCTGCCGCGAGCACGGCAGCCCCCTTGCACTTCACGTCCTTGGCCTTGGATTTCTTCTCTTCTGGGTCTGCGGCTGGCAGCTCGAGGAGGGAAAGGCACCCTTCCTCAGCCCTGGTGCACTTGGTCGCCATGTTGAACAGCTCCAAGGAAGTGCACAGATCTTCATGCATTGCCAGCTCCTCCTTCATCTTGACGTCACGCACACCGTCGCAGAAGGCTGAGATGATGGCCTCCTCGGTCACCTTGCGAATCTTGAGGCGTGCGTTGTTGAAGCGCTGGATGTACTTCTGCAGGGTCTCCCCTGGTTGCTGCTTGATGCGGCGCATGTCGCTCACGGCAGGTGGCCGGTCACGAGTACCTTGGAAGTTGGCGATGAAACGGGTGCGCATCTCGTCCCAGGAGGAGATCATGCCTGGAGCCAGGTTCACCAGGTGCGGGCCCCGTCCTTGAGCGCCATGGGAAACCAGTTCGCCATGACCTTCTCGTCCCCATTGGCGGCTTCGATGCCGAGCTCGTAGAGCTGGAGGAACTCCGCATGGTCGACCGTGCCGTCGTAGCGAGGAGGCAGGTCAGTCTTGAACTTGCAGGGCCACGCGACGTTGTGCAGCTCGGTGGTGAAGGCGCGGCAGCCTGCTGTGGCCACGGAAGGCCTCTGGTGACGAGGAGCTTGGTCCTGCGGGCCCCCATGCGCTGTAGCTGGGAGCAGCACGGGGTCTTGGCGTGCTGGAACAGGAGCGTGGTCGCGACGGGCCGGAGCGAGGAGCACTCGGGCAGCTTCTTGGGGACGAGGGACCTCTTGGCAGCTCCGCTCTTGCTGCGCTGGCGCCGGACGGAGTGGGTTCCGTCCAGGGGCCACACGCCTTGGGGCCAGGGCGCCTTCTTGACGGGGAGGCGGCTGAGGCGCCCCCGGAGCTTCATTGCCCGCGCAGGGCGGGGCGCGGTGCAGCGAGAAGGACGGCGCGGAGGAGCCCCCTGCGGCGCGGACGAGTTCGGTGATGCAGTCGAGCCACTCTTCGTAGACGTCGTCGACTGCACGGTAGCGCAGGAGCTTGTTTTCCATGATGAGCGTAGCTCGAGCCTCCATGGCCGCGCGGGGTGCGTGGGATGAAGAACCAGCTGGGGCGAGTGAGGGCGTAGCAGTGCGCCCGTCTCGCCTCATGGACGAATGCTGGGACGATGCTTGCTGCTCGTTCCCCGCCGGGCTGGTGCCGGCGTTGACGGTAGGCGACGGGGAACGGCGGGGGTGGCCGCCGACGGGGGCCGTCTAGGCGACGCGGGAAGCCAGAGCGGCACGGCACTTGGCGCGGGCCCGACGAGCATCTGACATGGATGCGATGGTCGATGAAGGACACGACGGGGAAGACGAATTCCGGCACACCCCCTACCTGGCGCGCCAAATGTCGGATTTCGGGTTCCGGCAGACCCTCTAGATTCGAACACTGGGGTGCGCGTGGAGATTTCGCCCACTACCCACCTGCACCTCACCGCCTCGCTATGATCTAAGCAATCAAAGGAACAACACAAGGGACACAGAGTTTATACTAGTTCGGGCCACCATTGTGGTGTAATACCCTACTCTAGTTTGTGGTGTGGTGGATTGCCTCTTGGGCTGATGATGAACAGTACAAGGAAGAACAACCCCGCGAGGGTCTGTTGTTGGCTGGTGCGATGAACTGCTAGGGGGAGTTCAGTCGCTCTTTCTACTGGTTTCCTGGTTATGATCGGAAGCCTCTACCTTGTGGTGGCTAGTCCTATTTATAGGCAAAGGCCCTGGGCCTCTTTCCAAATATTGAGCGGGAAGGGCGCCAACAATTGGCCATTTTGAAGGGGAACATCTAGTACACTTATCCTGACTAAAGTTGGTCCTCGCCTGTCAAAGGCTCTGGTGGTGACGCCTTCCTGGGCTCCACGATGACTTCCTTCCTGCCGTTGCGATGGTCTTGGTCTTGTTGCACCGAAATGGATGTCTTTGCTTGATGCTCTCGCCTGCGCTTGCTCCCTTTGCACCAAAGAGGAAAGGAGGACACTGCGTGGGATGGCGCCCGCCTGGCGCCCTTTGTCGTCATGGCTTGCGTCATGGGCACCTCGTGAGGTATCCCGCCTTGATCTCTCCGCCTCCTCGCGAGCCGGCCTAACGAGGCCATGCCTGAGGAAGCTTCCTGTCATCCACCCCGCGAGGCTTGGCCCCTCGCGAGGGTCTTGAGCTTGTGCTGATGAAGATGGGCCGTGCTGGGCCGCCCCTTGAGCCACGCCGCAGGCCGCAGGCAGGCAAGTCTGGGGACCCCCGTTCCCAGAACACCGACAGTTACAGCTTATCCTTGCCTTTTTGCTTGTGGTCTTGTGGTGGAAGATCATCTTGAGCTTGTGTCCCTTTGAAGGAAGTAGGATCATACTTCTCTTCTTGAGGAACAAACTTCATCTTGAGATATTGATCTTCTTCCCGCTCAACTCCATTGGCATTGAACTTTCATTCAAAACCAACACCTTTGTTCTTCCGGTGCCTTCCTTGCTTGCGTACAATTTCCTCGAATTGCTTACTCCCAGCAAGGCTCTTGTAAATACCTTTCTCTATAATTCCCTTCAATAAGCTATTTTCTTGCTCAAGTGTAACTTGGCTAAGAGAATCATTAGTGGAATCAAGAGAACTACTAGAAGCAACAATATTGGATTTAACATGATTATTGTTACTACTAGAGGAAGAATCTTTCTTGTTCTTGTTACTAGACTTGACTTGAGGCATGTAAGTGGATAAAAGTAAACGCTTGGCAATGTAAGAAGAACTTTCTTACGAAGATCATCATGGATTGCCTTTAAGAACTCATGCTCTTGCTCAAGGTTGAGCTTTTCAAAGCATAACTTCTCATGAGTCCTTAAAAGTTCTCGATGATCTTCTAAGATAGTTTCATGAGCTAACTTAAGAGTGTTTAGTTCTTTAGTTAGAAGCTCAATCTTCTCCTTATCATTGTCATTCGTTTTATCTTGATTAGCATGATTAACTGACGTTTCATCATAGTATTCATCACTAGAGTTGTCAACAAGTAAATCATCATCACCTAACAAGTCATCTTCATCACTATTGAAATCAACATACTTGGGATGTGATACCTTTGGGCCTTTAGCCATGAAGCATCTTCCAAGTCCTTCATTTTGTGAATCAAATATGTCGTAGGAGTTGGTTGACACAAGTGCTAGACCGGCAACACCTTCATCTTGATTATATTCGGAGTCGGAGTGATAGCTTCTCTCGGAGTGATTGTCGGAGTCGGGGGCGGATACCCATTCACCAACATGAGCTTGATGCCTTTGTTTTGTGTAGCTCCTTGATGACTTGTCCTTCCTTTCCGAATCCTTGCTTCTCTGGGATGTTCTTCGTTCATAACGATCATCTCTACTCCTTCTCTCTCTTGGTGGTGATTCTTCTCTTCTACTTCTCCTTTTAGGTGATTCTTCTCTTCTTTTGTAGGGAGCCGTACACTCATTGGAGTAGTGTCCGGGTCTTCCACAATTGTAGCAATTATGCTCTCGACTAGAAGATCTTTTGTGATTGTAGGACCTTGACATGGAACTTCTCTCTTTCCTTCTATTCTTGTAAAACTTGTTGAAGTTCTTCACCATTAGGCTCAATTCTTCATTGAACATTTGTTTCTCACTTGATTATGTGGCAGCTTCACATGAGGCTTTGTAAGCACCACTTGACTTGTTGTGGATTTCCTCCTTATCCTTGAGTGACATCTCATGAGCAACAATTCTTCCAATGACTCCCGTTTGCTTGAGATATTTGTAATTGGGCATCATTTGGATCAATGTGCACACGGTATCATATTTTCCGTCCAAAGCTCTTAGGATCTTCTTGATGATGAATTTGTCGACCATCTCTTCGCCTACTAAGCCGACAATCTCATTTGTGATAAGAGCAAGCATAGAGTACATTTCAGCGACACCTTCACCATCCTTTATTTTGAACTTGTCAAGCTGACTTTGAAGCACATACAACTTGGATTCCTTGACGGAGTCGGTACCTTCGTGCTTATCAATCAAAGTATCCCAAATTTCCTTTGCATTCTCAAGACGGCTGATTTTGTTGAATTCTTCGGGCACAATTCGTTGAAGAGGATATCACAAGCTTGAGCGTTGTATTGCAGCATATTCAATTCTTCCGCGCTAGCTTCACGGTTCGGTTCTCTCCCATCAAAGAATTCACCTTGCAAGCAAATACACACAATAGCCCAAACGGCGGGGTTATGTCCAAGAATATGCATTTTCATCTTATGCTTCTAACTAGCAAAATTAGTACCATCAAAGTAAGGACCTCTACGGTGATAATTTCCCTCGCTAGATGCCATACTCTCCTAGGTTGTGAAACCAAGGCTATGACTACCAAAAGCTATGGAAATCAAAGCAAATGGAGACCAAAGCTCTGATACTACTTGTAGGATCGAAAGTATGTCTAGAGGGGGGTGATTAGACTACTTGACCAAATAAAAACTTATCCTTTTCCCAATTTTAGTCTTTGGCAGATTTTAGCTAACTTAGCACAAGTCATGTAATCTTAACACAATTCAAGCAAGCATGCAAAGAGTATATGAGCAGAAGAAAGTAAAGCATGCAACTTGCAATAATGTAAAGGGAAGGGTTTGGAGAATTCAAACGCAATTGGAGACACGGATGTTTTTGTCGTGGTTCCGATAGGTGGTGCTATCGTACATCCAAGTTGATGGAGACTTCAACCCACGAAGGGTAACGGTTGCGCGAATCCACGGAGGGCTCCACCCACGAAGAGTCCACGAAGAAGCAACCTTGTCTATCCCACCATGGCCGTCGCCCACGAAGGACTTGCCTCGCTAGCGGTAGATCTTGATGAAGTAGGCGATCTTCTTGTCCTTACAAACTCCTTGGTTCAACTCCACAATCTTGTCGGAGGCTCCCAAGTGACACCTAGCCAATCTAGGAGACACCACTCTCCAAGAAGTAACAAATGGTGTGTTGATGATGAACTCCTTGCTCTTGTGCTTAAAATGATAGTCTCTCCAACACTCAACTCTCTCTCATAGGATTTGGATTTGGTGGAAAGAAGATTTGAGTGGAAACCAACTTGGGGAAGGCTAGAGATCAAGATTCATATGGTAGGAATGGAATATCTTGGTCTCAGCACAAGTGTAGGTGGTTCTCTCTCAGAAAATGCAAGTTGGAAGTGTAGGTTCGTTCTGATGGCTCTCTCCACGAGTGAATAGGAGGTGGAGGGGTATATATATCCTCCACACAAAATCTAACCGTTACACACAACTTGCCAATATCGGTGGGACCGAATTAAGAAACTTGGTCGGACCGATTCAACAAATCTAGTGACCGTTAGGATTTTCGGTGGGACCGACATGCAACTCGGTAGGACCGATATGGTTAGGGTTAGGGCATAACGTAATCTCGGTGAGACCGATTACACAAACTCGGTGGGACCGATTTTGGTCATAAGCTAACCAGAGAGTTGGTCAGGTAAACTCGGTGGGACCGGTTCGCTCATTTCGGTGAGACCGAAATGTTACGAAAAGGAAACAGAGAGTTTACATTGCAATCTCGATGGGACCGATCGCTCATCTCATTGGTACCGAAACATTACGAAGGGAAATAGAGAGATTACAATCCCATCTCGGTGAGACCGAGATCCCTATCGGTGAGACCGATTTGCCTAGGGTTTGTGGCAGTGGCTATGACATCTGAACTCTATGGTGCCGGATAGAAAGAATCGGTGGGGCCGAGTTTGAAATTTTGTTTAGGTCATATGTGGATGTGAGAAAGTAGTTGAGGGCTTTGGAGCATATCACTAAGCATTTTGAGCAAGCAAGCCATTAAGCAACACCTCATCCCTCCTTGATAGTATTGGCTTTTCCTATAGACTCAATGTGGTCTTGGATCACTAAAATATAAAATGTAGAGTCTTGAGCTTTGAGCTTGAGCCAATCCTTTTGTCCTTAGCATTTTGAGGGGTCCACTTTTCTCATCCATGCCATGCCAATCATTGAGCTTTCTTGAAATATTCATCTTGAAATAGCATTAGCTCAATGAGCTATATGTTGTTAGGAATTACCAAAACCACCTAGGGATAGTTGCACTTTCAGATGGCCACATATGATATTCTTCGCTTGAGAATCGAGTTGCTTGAATCTCTTCACAACAGTATCATTCAAAGACGGAGTGACTGAGGGAACACCATTTTCCACAACGTACCAGAGATCATTATGAATTGCCTCAAGATGCATAGGCATCTTGTTCTTCCAGTAAGGGTAGTCCGTCCCATCAAAGGTAGGACACCCAGCCGAGACCTTGATAATACCTGTAGTCGACATAACTAAAACTCCAGGTGGTTAAACCAAAATCACACAGAACAAGGGAGTACCTTGCTCTGATACCAATTGAAAGTGCGTTACGTCGACTAGGAGGGGGGTGAATAGGCGATTTTTATGAATTGTTCACTGAGGAATTTCAGGGTGAGGAAATTCCTAAACGAAGAACTACTTGCAGCGGAATAAGTACTCAGGTATAAGCATAACCGAGCAACAGTATAGTCATCATGATGAAATGAATGACAAACACAGAGTACAGAAAGCGTAAACACAGGATAAGCAGGATGAAGACAAACAGACTGAAGAAATAGGATATAGGAATTAGAGAAAGTCTTCAGTCAAAGTCTTCAAACAATAATGATCAGGTACATCAACACATAACTGAGGAAATGAAAGGGTTGAGGAAATAGAACCAGTTGGCTTGGTGAAGATAATGATTTGGTAGACCAGTTCCAACTACTGTGACAGTTGTATGTCTGGTTGGAGCGGCTGAGTATTTAAACTTAAGGACACACAGTCCCGGACACACAGTCCTCACCGTATTCTCCTTGATCTAAGATCACACAGACCTCGCCCAACAGTAGTGGTAAGTCTTCACAGGTGACTTCCAAACCTTCACAGACTTGGTCACTCGGTAATCCACAATTCCTCTTGGATGCTCAGACCATGACACCTAACCGTCTGGAGGATACACAATCCTCAAAGGTAACAAGCGTCGGTTCCACACAGGAACAATCTCTTCAGTGATGCTCAATAACTTTGGGGTTTGTAGGTTTGGGTTTGGGATTTGGGTTTTCCTCACTTGATGATTTTCGCTCAAAGTCCTCGGGGGATGGGATGCTCTCAAATGACAAGTGTCAGTTTCTCTCGGAGCAGCCAACTAGCTAGTGGTTGTAGGGGGCAGCTATTTATAGCCTAGGGAGCATCCTGACATGATAAGACATAAATGCCCTTGTCTGATATGACCGTTAGGTGGTAGGATATTTTTGGACAGCTGGCGCGTGGCACAACAACGGTCGGATTTGAGGTTCGAATTCCTCACGGCTATCATGTTCCTCACTGTGTAGGCAATCCGTACTGGTGAATTCCTAACTCCTCAGTCAGAACAAATTCCTCAGAGACCAGAAGATCTTTGTCTCTATCACTGAAGAAATTGACTGAACTGATATGAGATTTCCAATGGCTTCACTCGAAGGATTGGGTAGGTGTAGGATTTTGAGATGAGCATCACTTGGAAATCTGTTTCCTTAGTATTACCTCGACCCCCTTTAACAGTATGGTGTTTCCTATGACTCAAGAAGAAGAAAATGAAACTACAGAAACAAAAGTCTTCACGCTTCAGATTCCTCGCATGAATATCAAAGTCTTCAAGGTCACACCAATTTCTTCACTTTCAAAGTCGTTAGGAGAACCAAAGTCTTCAGCCAAAGACATTCATTTTTAGGGGTCGACTTTCACTGTAAATATCAAACTCCTCATTGACTTATAGAGCCTGTGTATACTCACAAAAATATTAGTCCCTTAACCTATAAGTCTCCAATACACCAAAATCACTAAGGGGCACTAGATGCACTTACACGTGGCTTGCACAACAGGGCTAGAGGAGGTATGTTTGGGCACTCGTGAGCCAGCGCTAGACTCACGAGGCCCTACCTCAAGGTGGGTTGCGCCTAAACTTGGTTGGGAACACTGATGATAGCCCTGCGAGATGGTCAGGCAACCTGCGCCGAGTGAATCTCCTGAGGTTATCGCATGAGAAGGCCAGATACCAACGGCCCCAGGAGGTGACGTGAATGTGACCGGCCCGCTAGAGAGAGCTTAACCTGTCGCGATGGATTTATCTCTCCTGAATCCATGGTGGCAGGCATTAAGGAGATGCAAGGCCGGCACAACCAGAAGTGGCTGGTGCTGAAGGAGCAGTGCAAGTCCACCAACAAGGTGGACCAGCAACTGAGGGACAAAGGTAACGAGCTGCATGACTGGCAGAGCAAGCAGTTCTAGGTCATGAAGCAGCAGGAAACCATCTCGATGGCGAGGGAGGATGTCATTGCCTGGGAGGCTCGCATGGCGAAGCACAAGGTGCTTCTTGACGCCAAAGAGCAGGACATCTCTTCTCGGAAGGAGAAGCTTGAGGCCACCCTCCGCGCCAAGGATGACGACCTAGAAGTCATCGTGCAGCAACACACCAAGGAGCTAGAGGACAAGCACAAGGCCGCCCTGGATGCCCTCACTGCTGATTCAGCTACCTAACTGAAGAAGATCGCTGATGACCTTACTGCTTCATCCACTGCCAAGACTGACCTGGACCAACAGGTGGCCAAGTTGACCGAAGAGCTTGCTGGCAGCGCCAAGGAGGTCATGACCCTCGAGGAGGAGGCGCAGAAAGCAGAGACCTTTCTGAAGGATATACAACCACAGCTCTCCTCCAAGAGCCAAGGCCTTGAGGCTGCCAACAACACCATTGAAGATCTGAAGGCCAGGATGGGCACCTTGGAGAGCTCGCCAGAATCTAGCGGGGCCCGTGAGAAGAAGCTGACAAAGGACCTTGATACCGCAAGGCATCTTCAAAAGGATGAAGAGGACAAGCTGGTGAATCATTCCGAGAAAGTTGACCTCTGGATAAAGAGCTTGATTGATATTGCCGAGCGTCTCACTGCCCAAACTGCAGCGATGGGCATGGAAGGGCCAGTCTTCTCGGCCAACAAGCAAGAGGTCCCCAGCATCAAGCTAGCAGTCTTTTTCAACGAGCTTATCGACAAGCTGAAGGCGCATGAAGAGGGAAGGGTCGGTCGCTTCGTGACTGAATCCAGGAAGCTTGCCCGCGACGTCCTCCTCATGGTCTTGAGCAACATCGCCCATCTGGATCACAACCTCGCTGATGGCTTCAAGAAGCCACCGGAGGGAAAAAACATTTCTACCACCGAAGATAAAGCTGCCCCCTCACCGACAGGTTTCTTTCCATCCCAACGGCTCCACGAGGTCGCTAGGACCGACATTAAACTATCCTTTCCACCGTGCTATTCTGTAACAAAATGTGATGCATGTCCAGTGTTTAGACGTCGTATTGTTTATGTTTGTGTGAAACTGATGCCTTTGCTTAATCTTTGAGTGCACATTTATCCCTTTTAAATCTACCTATCAGTGTTAGTATGATTAGTCCCTATATATGTTTTTGGTTTCCTGCCAGTATCATATTGTCGTGATTGTCGTAAGGGTCAGGCCCTTAGCATTCATCTTGGTGTGGATGCATCCCAACAGGTTTTTCCTTGGTAGTTCTTGATGCAGCCACTCATTCTGCAAGCAGGCTCGAAACAGAATGAGGGTGCAAATAGAGAACTAGCAAGGTGCCATCACATGAAGGATTTCCTCATACGAACACTTCGATTCTCAAGGGATAAACAAATGTGAAACCTTAAATTCATAAGGGAGTAATGGCTGCATAGACTTAGCTTTTGTCCTTGCTTCCTCCTATTCCTTTTAGCTGTGAGCGCTTGCCCATTCGTATGCTTCAGGGAGAATGGATGTCGTGCGCGTAGTTCTCGGGCTCCCGACAGGGGCCAATAGAAAAACATATGTACCTTGCGGGCGGCAGGACGCGGTGTAAGGTACGACCGGTTTCTCTCTCCTCCTCTCCATACTTTCTAGACAATCTGGTGGCGGCTGGCATAGAAGTCATGTTAATGTGAACAGCCTTGCCGGAGCGCACTTGCCGGGGCATCGATCAACGAACTCACACCAGCGCTCCACTCAGGATTTCCCTAAGTAGGGTAAATGTTGAACCAAGTTTCACGCGGTACTCATCGACATTGATGATGCTGGAACCAAGAGTGGCTTGATTGTCTGTAAGTGAGTGGCGGAAAAAGAAATTTTGTACTTATATACTTTGTACCTTTCCCCCGGATGGGTCTCATACGGCGACCACGCCGCCTGACCCATTGGGGTTGGCTCGCCGCCGTTGTCGGTGTCAAAACCGGCGGATCTCGGGTAGGGGGTCCTGAACTATGTGTCTAAGGCTAATGGTAACAGGAGACTGGGGACACGGTGTTTTACCCAGGTTCGGGCCCTCTCGATGGAGGTAATACCCAACTTCCTGCTTGATTGATCTTGATGAGTATAGGGGTTACAAGAGTTGATCTACCCTGAGATCATATGTTGTGGTCTAAACCCTAGAGGTATGATGAGTAATGTCATAATATTCTATCGACTAGCCTGGCCTCGGTTTATATAATGTACCAGAGGCCTAGGATAACAAGAGTCCTAGCCGAATACGCCGGTGGGGGAGGAGTCCTTGTCTTGATCACCAAGTCTTGCGGAATCTTCCTTGTATGCGGCAACTGTCCCAACTGGCCTCTGAGTATACGGCCATTGGGGTCCTCGGCCCAATCTAACTGATCGGGGGACGACGTGGTTAGTACCCCCTAGTCCAGGACACCGTCAGTAGCCCCCTGAACCGGTCTTCAAATTGGGGATGCTCCTCGATTCTTCCGAACTGTTCTTCATCTACGGTCGTCGGTCTTGAAAACTGGTTCAACAAATCTTCTTATCTTCGACTTTGAGGAGCGCGAAGTAAATCCGAAGAGTTTATATGTCGGGTATCCGAGGTACCCCTTTAAGTTTCCGGCCTTTATCAATGCCTTGTTATTATTATGCCACACCTCAGGTTTGAAGTTATTCCCGGGCGGCAGTGTCCTCTTGCGTCCGAGCTCCAACGTCGGATTGCATTCGAGGTATCTTTTGCAGTCAAGCACCAACGCCGACTGCGTCCGAGCTCCAATGACGGAACGTATCCAAACTCCAACGCCGGACGGTGTCCAAGCTCCAACGCCGGACTGTATCTGGGCTCCAACGTCGGACTATATCCGAGATGTCATAGATCATCTGGGTTCAAAAAGTTGAAGGAGTTTAGCCGAGCTTAATGCCAGAAATGCCCTCTATGGAGCCAACCATTGGCGCCCGAGCTTAATGCCAGACTGCTTCCGAGGTGGTGCACCACCCCTGACTGCGGGATGATTTTAGATTGGTGCAATTTATTCTCTGCCGAGATATATAGCCAGTAGCCCTCAAGGTGTGTGCGTCGGTCTAAAACCCGAGATGCACCTAAAGGAAAACAAGAAACCGTTGATCCTAGTTTCCCCTGAGACTCAGGTCGATGCACAAAATCGGCCTGAGGATCAATTCCTAGCTCGGCAGCATACATAGGAATAGAAACGCGGTGTGCAAAGTCTTCGAGACTCAGGTTGGGTGCGGCCGACCATCCTGGGGATAATAATCTCCTCGAAAACTATACTGCACTTCAAATTTTCTGCATTGGATTGTCAATGCAGTAGCCCCCGAGACACTGGTCGGGTGGCGACACTAGATCAGGGGATCGATGTACCCCTTTAATATTTGCACGAAGCCCAGTCGCCCCCGAGCCTTAATGTGGTCACGGGTGGCCGAAAATTAAGGATCGATGTCCAAAGTAAAACCACAAATTATGTGTAATGATTCTATGTATCCAAGTACTTTATGTCATTAATGCTCGGATCCGCATTGTACAAAACTTTGTTGACCGACCATCAGCTTCAACCCCCTCGGCCAGCAGCCGAGGAGTGTTTGTCCTACTTTATAAAGCCTTTATGAGGGCAATGATTTACGACAAACAAGGCGATCTGGCCATACGGTTTTATAAACAAAGGTACGCAGAGAGACATGTCATATTATTGTTTTAACATAAGAAACATCGTCCAAAGAAAATAGTCCCGCTATCGGTTCCTTTCTTTGGGTTGTCATGCTAAGCATGATCATGAAACCTCAGCTCCGATTAATGTGGGAGAAAAATACTGAGGATTTAGTTCGGAAAAAGCTTCCAAACTCTGTGGTCTAGAGGAATCCAAATTTTCACTTCCTTTGCGACCGTTTATAATCTGAAAGTGGCCCATCGTTGGCTTCTACCCCCTTGTAGATGCTACGCAGGGTGTTTCCGGAATAACAAAACAACTCTTAGCCAACGTATCGGTGCCCGAAGGCGGTTGTGTTGGTGTAAACGAGGCAATCAGATATGCGGGCTTTATAACTTTCACTTAGTCATAGGAGCTTAAAGTTGGGAGGCCAGCAAGTAGCCCCCCGGTTAGTGTTCAGCGACAGCCGAGGTCAAGCCGTAAACACTTTGGACAATGTTATGAACGGCCCGTTATTTAATATAGTCATCGGATCGCTGACCGGTTTATGCTTTATTGTGACAGTCAGTTTTCGGCTTTGTCCACCGAGGTGCTTAACCATGCGAGCTGGAAGCACAATCGCAGTGGTTCTCCTTTTGCACACTTGACCGAACAAAGCATCATGTAGGAGGCAAGCACAGGAGTCGGGCAACCCATCTATCAACCAAAGACACAATTTGAAACCGATGCATATATAGAAATATCCGAGAATTTTTGCCGAATCTCTAAAGGTGTCCGGCATTGCACTACGAGACTTATGCGGAAAACACACAAATAGTTGAAAAGTGCCATAGGACCGGAAAACTAAAAAATGTCAGTAAAAACTCGACATCCAAACTATATTAATTGTTCGGTGCCAATCAGAAAATTGGTCTTAGAGAAAAAATTGTGTTTCTGTCATGCTTTAACATGACACAACCTATCTCAAGACTTCAAGTGGGTCAGCCTACAGCCTCAACCTCCTATCCCGAAGGTGGATGAGAGGGAAATCGGGCTATTGACCACACACTTGCGTCGAAAAAAGGAGTGAAAAAAAACTTGGCAACGATTAGGAAGAAGAAAACTTATTATAAAACATCTCATATAAATTTAAGAGCCCCCAAGTGACTTGGGTAAAAAGAATTTTATGTATAATGATTGTATGTACCGAAGTACTTATAACATATATGTGTTCACCCGAACTTTGAACGCGTCTCAACCGACTGTCGGCTTCTCCCTCTTCGGCCAAGGGTCGAAAAGTGTTATGTACTCCATCTGTCGAGAATATCGACGATGTTTCCGATAACCAGGCAATCGGGCCATAAGGTTGTAACAGACAAAGCGCGCTCAGGGAACTTATGCTATATTACTAACGAAGTGTAAGAAGCATCTTCGAAGAAAATAGTACCCCCACCGATAGCTTTCTTCGGTGCTCATTGTCAATATGAGACTTGTGCAATAGATTTTTTGTACTCATGAGTTCCGTTGTGTGCCGACCATAATTGAATAACAATAAGGGTGCTAGCTTTCAGCTTCAGCCAGTCTGAGATCCGGCTCAGATGAACCGATCGTGACAATCGCAGAGGTGCTCCCTCTACTCCCTAGCCGAACAATCGGGAACATAGGGTAAACACAGGAGCAAGGCAACCCAGCTTGCAAATCACTTAAGTCAACATGGTCTATATTGTGGTGTAATACATGAACAAGGAACGAAGCCGTACAAGAATAATCATAGGCAAGAGGAAAAGCTCCATCAAGGGAGCCCCCAAATAAACGGGGTATTTGAATATGGGTATCGCAAACAAAGTTATGACAAGGAACTTTGTCACAAACAACTTTGTGCCAAAAAGTATAATGCTTGTTCGAACCGAACAAAATTTAAAATTGAAAGTTTTTTAGCATGAAAGCGACTTAGCTGGTTAATGTGTTCGGCGTTGATGACGCGGTCCGAGCTTGATGCGGGACAAGGTTCCAGCCCCCAGGCTGGTCCCAAGGTGGCCGAGCAGAGAGTTCGGCACTCCGAGAAGATGAAGCCCCCAGTCCAGCCGCGGTAATGAAGCAGGTCGGCGCGCCAAGGCGACAACACAATTCGGTCGACGGAGGCGACAGCACGACTCAGTCTGAGTCGATTGGCTGCACAGATAAAATAGTGCAAACCAAAAAGTAACGACAAATAAAGATAATAATGTATATAAAAAAATTCTTCTACTTATTTAATATAAGTGAAGTAAATAATGAAAGAGATATGGCCTGAGTGTCGAGGTCAATGTCGATGCAGAGCATCGGCGTGACGCAGTGAAGGCATGACAAAGCCCGAATTCACAGGTCGGTCCAAGTTTCGGATACGGCGCTCGCCGAACTATGCACAGAAACTGACCGAACTACCACGCGACCGTCGTTAATGCGGCCACCATTTGATAGACCTGTGTATAGATGATGGAACAAAGCAGAGTAATAATTCCTTGTGAAAAATAAACCCAAACAAGCAAAAATTGCTGGGATTAATAACACCTGGTTTATTTGTTGTAGCGGTTCGAAGAAAGGTTACTCCCAAAATAGGGACTCGATCCGCACACCCATTGCCTAATGGGTGATGAAGCGAAGGCATGACGATGCTGGCAAAAGTTGGCTCGCCGAGGCAAAGGCCGTGGTCCAGCTAATGTGATGAAGCTGGTCGGCCGGTGACGCCGGAGTCTCCGAGGTAAGGTGATGAAGGGATGACGAAGCCCCCAGTCCAGGCGAGGAGACGGAGCAGGTCGGTGAGGGGATGTCTCAGCCGAGGTGTTGAAGTAGTTCGGCGTGATGGACATCGGCTCGATGAAGCAACAGTTTGGACATGCCGATGCAGGTCGTAGCTTGTGATGTGATCAATGCTGGCTTGATGAAGTGATCGTGCGGCGATGCCAGTGTGCCCGCTCCGTGTAATCCATGGGGCGGCGATGTTGGTGACGATTTATCCTTCGTGATGCCGAACTATTGTTCGGCCGGCCGAGATGACGATCCAAAGAAGTTGAGCTCGGCTCAACAAAGCGACGACGTGTCTAGCGCAGGTCACCCGCCATGGAGTGATGTTGT
The DNA here is from genome assembly GCF_018294505.1 of Triticum aestivum. Lineage (NCBI taxonomy): Eukaryota > Viridiplantae > Streptophyta > Magnoliopsida > Poales > Poaceae > Triticum > Triticum aestivum. The sequence goes on from NC_057807.1 coordinate 300,468,523, forward strand.
CGGGCCGGTTTGACACTGGCGCGATGGTGAAGATCGTATTGTAGAAATACTTTTAGCAATAATGGGATGTGTTTGAGAATAAAACACAATACCCCATACGAAAGCGTTCTTCAAAAAGGATGTCCGAAATCCCATTCGTAAAGAAGATGAACTTGGGTCGGATTCGTTCTCGCGCAGAAAACAGATCCGAAAAGTGATGCACTAATCGGAAGGTTCCCGGAGTTTGGACGGTCAGATCGAGCTGAATTTTTGGCAGGTGGTAGATATGGGAATTCCGCAGCTGATCAATGGTTGGATCTTCCAAAGGACGTCCGAGCAAGATGCTGGACATCCCGCTCCAAACTCGTCCGGATTCTCGTCCAGATTCAGCAGGGCTCCGGTATATCGGAGATTGCAGGAGATTCCTCCATCGGAACTCGACAAAATTTTTGCAGGGTTGTTGTAGACTTAATTCCGCATAATTCCACTGAAGCAATCGTTTAGGAGACACTCGAGGAGGCGGTGGTGGCGGATACGAGTTTGCTGTCCAGAAAAACAGCACGGTCGCCCGAGGGCAATGTTGATGTTGAGCCCCCGAGTTCCATGGATTACTCCTCCATGATCTTGATAGAGATCGGAGTTGATGTTGATGAAGGCCCTCATCCGAACATGACGATCGAATGTAGGGCGCAGTCCTTAGTCAAGCCAAGGTGACCAGTCGAGCTGGTGACGAAGAAACCGACGTTGCAGTTGACCTGCGGTCGAGCCATTGATCCTTTCGTCGATCACACAGCGGAACTCTCAATGAAAGCACCAAGGTCGGTGTCAAAACCGGTGGATCTCGGGTAGGGGGTCCCGAACTGTGCGTCTAAGGCTAATCATAATAGGAGACTGGGGACACGATGTTTTACCCAGGTTCGGGCCCTCTCGATGGAGGTAATATCCTACTTCTTGCTTGATTGATCTTGATGAGTATAGGGGTTACAACAGTTGATCTACCCTGATATCATATTTTGTGGTCTAAACCCTAGAGGTATGATGAGTAATGTCATAATAATCTATCTACTAGCCTGGCCTCAGTTTATATAATGTACCAGAGGCCTAGGATAACAAGAGTCCTAGCCGAATACGCCAGTGGGGGAGGAGTCCTTGTCTTGATCACCAAGTCTTGCGGAATCTTCCTTGTATGCGGCAACTGTCCGAACTGTCCTATGAGTATACGGCCATGGGGGTCCTCGGCCCAATCTAACTGATCGGGGGACGACGTGGTGAGTACCCCCTAGTCGAGGACACCGTCGACCGACATCATTCATTCTTTGCCACTACAACAGCTTTGGCGGAGGGAGACGATGGAGATCGGACATGATGTGGAGGAGGCGATATCGCTCCCCCTCTCTATTACCATCATCCCCTGCCTCTCCTTGGATGTCACGGATGACGAAGCCATCGATGAAGAAAATGATGATGAAGATGACGAGCTGTGTATGCTTCTCTGGTTCGCGCAAGCACTTCCCCCTACCTGGCGCGCCAAAGATGTCGTGGAAAACCACAACCACCTATGGGGCCATCAGCCCCTTGTGGTTCAGCAGGGGGATGAGCACATTGCACAAAGAGCAGAGAACGTAGCACAACACAACAGAGATCACACATGCAGTTTTACCCAGGTTCCGGCTGCCGCAAGGCGTAAAACCCTACTTCTGCTTTGGTGGATTGATGGGAGGACCGTGGTGGAGACGCAGCGCTCTAGCCCGGCAAGGGTTGCCTCGGGGCGAGAGCAGCTACGCACGTATGAGTATACAAGGGTCCCAGTCCTATCTATGGTTGCCATGGCCCTCCTTTTATAGATCAAGGGGTGACCGTAGTGGAAAATCAGTCATTGTGCACTAATTAGATAGCAAACAGTGTTATCATACCTAACTCTACAGACAGGGCAGAGCGCATTAAATGCATCGCTTAGTGTCACATCAGGGCATGCCCGGCAAACCTTGCTGGGCAGTTCGGCTAGCCTCTCTTCTGCCTGCATGACATGTCTCTGGACGGGGTGTCATTTGGAGGTGATTCCCATAGGAAATGGCTGCCATGTGGTAAATAACAGCCACTTAGTCACTTGTGTAAGTGCATCTAGTGCCCCTTAGTGATTTTGGTGTATTGAAGACTTATAAGTTAAGGGACTAATAGGTTTGTGAGTGTACATAGGCTCTACAATTTGATGAGGAGTTTGATATTTACAGTGAAAGTCGACCCCTAAAAATGAATGTCTTCAGCTGAAGACTTGGAAAGTGAAGAAATTCGTGTGACCTTGGTGACTTGGATATTCATGCGAGGATCATGAAGCGTGAAGACTTTGTTTTCGTAGTTTCATTTGCTCTTTCTTGAGTCATAGGAAACACCGTACTGTTAAAGGGGTTCAAGTTAATACTAAGGAAACTGATTTCCAAGTGATGCTCATCTCAAAATCCTAAACCTACCCAATCCTTTCGAGTGAAGCCATTGGAAATCTCATATCAGTTCAGTCAACTTCTTCAGTGAAAGAGACGAAGATTTTCTGGTCTCTAAGGAATTTGTTTTGACTTAGGAGTTAGGAATTCGTCAGTGCAGATTGCCTACACAGTGAGGAACATGATAGCCCTGAGGAATTCGAACCTAAAATCCGGCCGTTGCTGTGCTACGCGCCAGCTATGCAAAAATAGCCTACCACCTAACGGTCATATCCTTGAAGGGCATTTATGTCTTATCATGTCGGGCGGCTCCCTAGGCTATAAATAGCCGCCCCCTACAACCACTAGTTGGTTGGCTGCTCCGAGAGAAACCGATACTTGTCATTTGAGAGCATCCCATCCTCCGAGGACTTTGAGCGAAAATCATCAAGTGAGGAAAACCCAAATCCCAAACCCAAACCTACAATCCCAAAGTGATTGAGCATCACTGAAGAGATTGTTCCTTTGTGGAACCAACGCTTGTTACCTTTGAGGACTGTGTATCTTCCAAACGGTTAGGCGTCATGGTGTGAGCATCCAAGAGGAATTGTGGATTGCCGAGTGACCAAGTATGTGAAGGTTTGGAAGTCACCTTTGAAAACATACCATGAGTGCTGGGAGAGGTCTGTGTGATCTTAGCTCAAGGAGAATACAGTGAGGACTGTGTGTCCGGGACTATGTGTCCTCGAGCTGAAATACTCAACCGCTCCAACCAGACGTACAACTGCCATAGCAGTTGGAACTGGTCTACCTAATCATTGTCTTCACCAAGCCTACTAGTTCTATTTCCTCAACCCTTTCATTTTCTTAGTTATGTGTTGATGAACCTGATCATTACTATTTGAAGACTTTGACTGAAGACTTTCTCTATTTCCTCAATCCTATTTCTTCAGTCACGTTGTCTTCGTCCTGCTTATCCTGTGTTTACGCTTTCTGTACTCTGTGTTTGTCTTTCATTTTATCATGATGACTATGCTATTGCTTTGTTATGCTTATACCTGAGTACTTCTTTCGCTGCTTGTAGTTCTTCGCTTAGGAATTTCCTCACCCCGAAATTCCTCAGTGAACAATTCGAAAAAATCGCCTATTCACCCCCCCTCTAGTTGACATAACACACATTTAATTGGTATCAGAGCAAGGTACTCCCTTGTTCTGTGTGATTTTGGTTTAACCGCCTAGAGTTTTTAGTTATGTCGACTGCAGGAATGAAGAAAGTGACATGCCCCATCTTTGACGGTCATGAGTATCCCAAGTGGAAGGCCATGATGAAGAAGCGACTCATGGCGATGAACAACAAACTATGGATAGTCACTGAGATTGGTCTTACCAATCTATGCAAGATGGTGGAGGCTGATGATATTCGCAAGTACACTCTACTCAACCTCATGGCGAAGGATGTCATCTGCTCCTGTTTGTCCCAAAATAAGTTCAGGAACATCAAGCATCTAAACCATGCGAAGCTTATTTGGGACCGACTCTCCGAGGTCTACGAACGCCATCGTACACGTCATGATCTTTGGTTTGTGGATTTCAAGGAATCACTCAAGGAGATGACTTTCGTGCCTGAATCATCATCCACTGCACCATGCTTTATGGCTAAGGGTGCCAAGGTAACTGAATGCTACCTTTTTGAATCTAGTGATGATGAATCGGGTGATGAATTTGGACCTAGCTATGTCAAACTTGCTTCCCTTTCCACTAAACAATAAAGGGCTCTTGAAAAAGTTCAAAACATGCTTGATGAAAGTGATGATATGTTGGGTGAGGAATTGGATCGAACTAAGGCTTTTATTCCTAGTTTGCAAAAACTTCAGTCTAAGTTTGACAACCTTCAAAATCATCATAACACTCTCTTAACTGATCATGAGAAGCTTTCTTCTGAATTTCTTTAGAGAAAGCAAGATCTTGAGAAGTTAAAATAGAGTTATGAAGATCTTCAGAAGGAAAACGATTCATTGCTTGCTCAACAGATCAGTTCCGCTTAGGAAGAATTTATTCCACCATGTCTGAAATGCATTGAGCGTGAATCTGCTAATTCATCACCTGAATGTTCAAATGCTTCAATTGCTGCAAATTCTTCAACTGTCTCTATGGTCACAAATTCCTCATCTAAGGATACCACAAGTATCACTGACGATAATGCAGGGCTGAAGGAATTGTATGTGACAGGCATTTACAAAAGCCTCAAAGGGCATCAGACTCTATGTGATGTGCTCAAATAGCAGATCTTGAACAGGAACCCTAGGAAAGAGGGTATTGCCTTTGAGAGGAAACTCAATGCTGATGGAACCTACTGGAAACCTGAGCAGTATCCCAAAACCTCATGGGTTGCTGTGAAAGGACCTCCTATAGATCCATGCACTCTATTTGGCTTTACTTGTGATTCTTCATATTCCTCTGATGAGCCATTTGACTCCAACTATAAACTGTTCAAGAACCAGAATGGTGAAGTATTTGCTCAATATGTTGGAACTAACTGCAGGAACGGTCCCCTATGAAGAAAATCTGGGTTCCTAAAAGGTGCCTTGAAAATCTTCAGGTGAATGTCCTCATGACACCACCAATGAAGAATAGGAACCCCAGATCAAATTCTTCATATGGACCAAATTCTTTTTATGGATCCAAGTCTTCATATGGACCAAATTCTTCTTATGGATGCAAGTCCTCATATGGACCAAACTCTTCATATGGATCAAATTCCTCACATGGATCAAAATCCTCATATGAACATCATCGTGCTAACACTTCGGTTTCGCAGGGAAAGTCTAAAGGCTATGAATATGTGCATTATTCTTCAAACCATTATGTTCATAAGTCCTCGAAGAATTTCTCTGCTTATTCATATGCTTATCCTAACCACTCTTCTGTGAAACAAAGTGCACTGGCTTCAATGCCACCTTTTTCTTATGGAGCTCGTAGAATGATGAACTCTTTGCCACCCCTCCAGATGTGGGTGGTGAAGAAAAAGAACTAATCTCTTATGTAGGGTTAGGTCTCTAGACGAACTTGATCGTCTGAAGAAATTGCTGGAGACCTGAATATGCTTGAAAGGACGCAAGCTAATCATGAAGAAATGAAACACTCATTTCTCACGTCCTCATATTACTATGTCTATTACTGTTCATGAAATTGATATCATATTCTTCACTGATGAAGTATATGGGTTCGTAAGTTGCACTAATTCATCTGCAGGATGAACAACCAAAAGCTACTGAGTGGGTCCTCGACAGTGGATGTACAAACCACATGACCATTGACAGGAACTTGTTAATGGACACTGATTTGTCACCATATCATCTGAAGCATATGACCTACGCTGACAAAGGCAAAAGCAAGGTATTGGGTCTAGGTAAGGTTGCAATCTCAAAGGATAGACACATGGACAAAGTCATGCTTGTCGAGTCCTTAGGATTCAACCTCATATCTGTCTCAATGCTTTGTGATCTTGATATGGTTGTCGTCTTCGGCGAATATCGTTGATGTGATGAAGGAATCTGAAAATTCCAAAGTCTTCAAAGGCTTTAGGAAAGGAGACTTGTATATTGTTGATTTCTCTACAGGACCTCAGCCTGCTACATGTATACTTGCAAAAGCTTCAGAATGCTGGCTATGTCATCGACGACTTGGTCATGATGGGATGAGGAACATGCATACACTCACGAAGAAGAAGCATGTCATTGGCATCGAGGGTGTCAAATTCCTCAAAGATCATCTTTGTGGGGCTTGGGAGGCTGGAAAGATCACCAGAGCCAAGCATCCCTCGAAGACTATCATGACTATTGCTCATCCTTTTGAATTACTTCATATGGATCTCTTTCACCCTACCCATTATGCCATGTTCTCTAGTTCTGCATCATTATATGGCTTTGTCATAGTTGATGACTATTCTCGTTACACATGGGTGCATATCATCACTTACAAAAATGAAGTGCAGGATGTCTTCAGACAATTTTTCTCAAGGGTTTCCACTAACTTTGGTGTGAAGATCAAGCATATCAGGAGTGATAATGGAACTGAGTTCAAGAACACTGGTCTCGATGAATATCTTGATATACTTGGTATTACTCACGAATTATCAACTCGTTATACTCGTTAGCAGAATGGCATCATGGAGCGCAAGAATAGAACTCTTGTTGAGATTGCTCGCACCATGCTTGATAAATACAAGACACCTCAGTGCTTTTGGCCTGAAGCCATTGATATTGCGTGCCACATTATCAACAGGGTATATCTTCACAAATTCTTCAAAAATACCTCATATGAACTCCTCACTGACAAGAAACCCAATGTTAGTTATTTCAAAGTCTTTGGTGCTAAATGTTGTATTAGAGATCCTCACCATCACTCTAAATTTGCACCGAAAGCACATGAGGGTTTTATGCTTGGTTACGGAAAGGACTCGCACACCTACAGAGTCTTCAACATCAATCATAACAAGATTGTTCAAACTATAGATGTGCGGTTCGATGAAACTAATGGCTCGCAAAGAGAGCACCTACCTCCTGTGCTAGATGAAATATCACCTGAGGAATTCATCAAGTTCAAAGCTACTGAGGATATCATCCCTACCAAAGAATCTGCTGAAGAAGTAATTCCAGATCGTGAAGAAAATCATACTGGTGCTGTTGAAGAAACTGGTCCTGAAGAAATTGCTAGGCCAAAGCAAAGTCGTCAACCCGCAAACCCTCGTGTTGCGAACGAAGTGCAGATCGAGAAGATCATCGATGACATCTGTCGGTGTCAAAACCGGCGGATCTCGGGTAGGGGGTCCCGAACTGTGCGTCTAGGTGGATGGTAACAGGAGACAAGGGACACGATGTTTTTACCCAGGTTCGGGCCCTCTCGATGGAGGTAAAACCCTACTCCTGCTTGATTAATATTGATGATATGGGTAGTACAAGGGTTGATCTACCACGAGATCAAAGAGGCTAAACCCTAGAAGCTAGCCTATGGTATGATTGTTGTTCGTCCTACGGACTAAAACTCTCCAGTTTATATAGACACCGGAGAGGGCTAGGGTTACACAGTGTCGGTTACAATGGGACAAGAGCTTCATATCGTATCGCCAAGCTTGCCTTCCACGCCAAGGAAAGTCCCATCCGGACACGGGACAAAGTCTTCAATCTTGTATCTTCATAGTCCGGGAGTCCGGCCAAAGGTCATAGTCCGGCCAAAGGTCATAGTCCGGCCATCTGGACCAGGCTTCAATGACGACGAGTCCGGCGCGCAAATTGTCTTTGGCATTGCAAGGCGGGTTCCTCCTCCGAATACTTCATAGAAGATGCTGAACACAAGGATAGTGTCCGGCTCTGCAAAATAAGTTCCACATACCACCATAGAGAGAATAATATCTATACCAATCTAATCTGCTGACGTATTCCGCAGCGTGACATCACGCCATGGCCAAGCCTTTGTTCATTTTACCGTTCCACTTCAGTGCGTTTAGCGAGGCAGTTTCCTTGGCACGTCTTGTCAAAGCAGAGATCACGTCCCCTTATTCCGGGATTCACATCAATACGGGCGTGGGTAACCCAACCGCGCCATTAACTGCGGCACTTGGGAGATAAGCGAGTTTTATTAGGCCGGTGGGGGCTCGTAGTTTCGGCCGCCCATATAAGGGGATAAGAATCTACCCTTTCCATTTACGCCTTCTTCCTCCTTTGCTTATCCGTCCCTACGCACTCGAGCTCGAATGCCCAAGCCCGCACTTCCCACCTCAACCTACTCCAATCATGTCTGGAGCGGGAGGTAGATGGATGGCCTCCTCCGTCACGGACAGGCAAATCAAAAAGTTGAGGAAGGCCGGATATTTGTCTGACGACATCACGCACCGGCTTCTAGATGAGGGGCAACTCATCCCCTCCCCTAGGCCCCATGAGAGGGTTGTCTTTCTCCCCCATTACCTCCGCAGACCGGGCTTTCCTCTTCACCCGTTCATCCGGGGGCTCATGTTCTACTACAGCCTGGACTTCCACGATCTGGCCCTGAACTTTATCCTCAACATCTCGGCGTTTATCGTCGTGTGCGAGGCCTTCCTCTGCATCCAGCCCCACTTCGTCTTATGGCTAAAGACTTTTAATGTCAAGCCGAAGGTAGTGGGCGGCCGCCAAGCGCAGTGTGGAGGTGCCATGGTGGGCCGGATGGCCAACGTCCTATGGCTCGAGGGATCCTTTGTGGAGACAATAAAAGGGTGGCAATCGGGGTGGTTCTACATCACCGAGCCGCGTGACCCCAAATGGGCGGCGGCCCCCGAATTCCGATCTGGCTTTCCCACACGACTCACTTCCTGGAAAGAGACGGGCCTAACATGGGGAGATTCAGAAGAGCTGACCGGACTTCAAACCTGCGTCCAAAAGCTGGTGAACAAGAATCTCAAGCTCGTCAACGTAGTCCAGGTCATGCTTATCCGCCAGATCCTCCCATGCCAACAACGGGCCTTCAAATTGTGGGAGTTTGATCTGGCACATCACCAAACCTTGAGAGGGATCTTCGACACCATGTACGAAGATGCCTGGAAGGTGCTTTTTAAGGGCGTCGAGGCCCCCGCATCCGCTACCGAAGATCGCAGATTCAGCTCGCGGCGTCAGGCCAACGAGGTAAGCTACTCTACTCTTTTTGGGATTCTTGTCTTTCATAGTCTGACTCTATGCGGGATCTAAACTCCCTTACCTTTGACATGGCTGGCTGAAGAAGTCCGGGCAGGTTAACTGTCCGGCTCCCTTACCAGAAGACCCAGCGGACGCCCGATTGACGAGGCTGCTGGTTCCGGCACCTCATGTGGTGCCGGATAAGAAGGCCAAGAAGAAGGCCACGGGGAGTCGAAAGACCTCCCGGCGCCTGGTGGTGTCGGATTCATCGCCCGACAACCCCGAAGCTCCCTCCGCCTCTGAAGACGAGGAGGAGGAAGAAGAAGAAGCCTCTCCCCCTCCAATAGGGGAAGGAAAGAAGAGGAAAGCCGCCCCAACTGGGGAGGCCGGAGGGTCCAAGAAGGGGAAGACCCTTCTGCCGGACTACACCTTTGATGCCGAAGACGGCGGGGAGGAATGGCCATCCAGGGTCAAGCTCCTGGCAAAATCGTAAGTGTCCAGACATCCGAATAACTTATGGCGCTCCTCTATTATTCGGTATCTTCTCACGCTGAATTCAATCATGCAGTCCGCCCCAAGCTCAGCTCGGCGATTCGACGCGCGGCTCCCTGGGTTCGTCGGATGTGAATAGTGCTTCACTTCCGACGGCCTCCTCCCCTCTCCCTACGGACGACGCCGAGGTGGAGTCCTGAAAGGGACTAAACCAGGAGGAGTTGGTCCTGGAGGCGCCGCAAGGCGACCTCCCGAACTCCAGGCCCAAAGGGGGTAAAGCCCCGGAGGGATCCAAGTCCAGCCCTGGGCCGGACACTTCTCCGGAACCATCAAGGGTTCCAGAGTCCGACAGGCGGTGCCTTCGTAAGAAGGGAAAGCCTACGATGCCGGTGACCTCCGTCCACCCGGGGGCGCTAGACGATTTGCTGGAGGTGCTTTGAGGTATGTATTAAAAACATATAAAAATGTTACTGCATAGACAGTAGCCCCTGATGCTCAGTTTGGTGTTCGGAAAGAAAAGCCGAGCTGAGGATGTAAAAAAGATATACGCAGGAGTCTAACATAAATATGTCAATATGGGAATGCAGGTTGCGCTGTTGACCTCTGCCGCACTGACTGTGGAGCTCAATGCATTGAAGGAGAGCCTCGAGCGGTCCGAGAACGAGCTCGGCCGTGCCAAGAAGCAGCTCGAGGACAAGGAGGGTATGTAATACCGCATGTATATAAAGAAATACTTGGTTGCAAATAATGACAGGACCAACGCAAATGTTGCAGGGGCCACGGCCGAGGTGGCGACCCTGAAGGAAGCGGTGTCCAAGGCCGAAAACATTGCGGCCTTGGAGCGCACCGAGCGAGAGAAGTAGGAGGCGCGGGTGGCGGAGGTGCGGTAAGAGCTCCAGGCTCTTGTGGAGAAACACGAGAGTTTGGAGCGTGACTCGAAGACTCGAGAGTCCGAGCTCGCCTTGGCTCTTGAGAGTGCCAAAACCGCTAAGGCCGAAGCCCAGAAGGCCCTCCAAGAGATCGAGAAGATGAAGAAGATAGCGGCGGGTAAGGCATTCTTTATGCAAAGCAAGAATATAAAAGTAAATTATCTGTTACTTACCCGAATCCGGAGCTCTCCAGGAGCGTTCGCCGATCTGCCCCGTAGTGTGTCTGATGCTGCCGCATTCTACCGAGCCGAGGAGGGGAGCTCGACGGAAAAGGTGTTCTGGTCTCAATATGCTGAGGCTGGACATCCGGTGTCCCTGAGCGACCAGCTGAAGCAGCTGGTCGAACTCCACAAGGTGGCCGAACAGGCCATGAAGGGCCTCATAGTTCGGCTGTGGCCTAGAGAAGCCATGCCTGGGAGTTACTTCGGTCTGGTGCGGCGGCTGGTGGACGCTTGCCCGTATATTGAAGTCGTCAAGCGCTGCGTCTATATTGAAGGTGCCCGTCAGGCCCTCGCCCGTGCTAAAGTGCACTGTGGCAAGCTGGACGCTGAGAAGCTATTGACGGACGCGCCACCGTCGGGCAAGGAGTGTCGCACGCCAGAGATGTACTATAAGGGCGTCCTGAAGGGTGCCCGCCTTATAGCGGGTGAATGCTCCAAAGATGTAATTTTTGAGTAGACTCGCATATGTTATCCTGTATGCTGAAAACTTTTGTTCATATGCGTTAAGCAACACTTGTTAATTTAAAATATTACCTTCTGTGCAGCCGTTTATCAAATCCGAGAGATGCAAGTCATCGGCTTCTACCCCCATGCCACGAGTGCTGGGGTGTTCGGGATAACCCTGAGCGCCCTTGTTCCCATTCTTGGGTCCATCTAGGGAGGCGCTCAGCACAATGAACCAGGCCATCGGACTTATAATGCTTTATCACTCTCACTTAGCCATAGAATTCTAATATTTGAAATTTCGGCGAAGCCCCTAGTATTCAGAAGACCGAGTTCGGGGCGCTATCCACGCCTAAGTCCGGTTCCTCACTCTAAGCGGCATAAGTCTTTAAGGACTCGAAAAACCTCGCGAACAGCGACCGGTGTCTCGCACTATCATGATGGTCAGTTTTAGCTTTCTCTACTAAGGTCTTAACCCAACTCAACTGGGACACAATCGCAGTAGTTCTCCCAGCGCTACCTTAGCCAACATTGCGGAACGTAAGGTACCAAAACATGGGAGCCGGGCAAACCCAACTATTGACCCAAGACATGATTCGGAGCCGATGCATATAGTGCTATAAGTTCGGGGTGCCGCACTCGTGAGAGTGTTCGGTCTTCTCACACCATGTTATGGGGTGATTAAGCCCCTGGTGTATTGGCCGTACCAAAGTGTACGGTTGCATAATGTCATGACTGAACATATTTGTATAAAAAATAAATGAATACAATAATAGATAAGAGCTATGTATTGTTTATTAAAAAAGGGCTGCTATGAAAGCAGAACGATACAAATAGTGCAATAAACAAGAGATGGGATTATTTGACATATCCCCCTCCAGGGGTAAGCTGCTGGACTTTAAGTAAAACAGGTATTTAGCTCGTTATAGAGACCACCTGGACATTTGATGTGGCTTGTTCTCTCCCTGGCTATTGCATCATGTGTTCGGGCGAGTGTATTGCCGGACAGGCCTTCCGAATAGTTGGGTCCTAAAAGTATATAAAAAAAGGAACGATAGAAGAGGGAGCCCCTAAGTGCAGTTGAGCCGCATTCTGGGCGTGCCGTGGTTGTGCCCCTCCCCTTATGCCCTTGGTATTTCCAAAGCATAATTATGTACGCGTGGTACCGATATCGCCATCTGGCGAGGGCTGGGGTTGGGGCCGCACTGCTATGCTTGCTCAGAATGTGCCAGCCGGTTTTGTTGTAGGTTACTTCGGGCGCGCTTGACGTTGTCCGGACGTTTAACACCCGGATTGGAGAATTTCCTTGAGAGACTACTCTGTACTTCCGCTGCCAAGGCCGCCGTGTGCTCCTCCGTTCGGAGAGAGCGTTCGGTGTTTCCATTTACCGTGATGACTCCGTGAGGGCCTGGCATCTTGAGCTTGAGATATGCAAAGTGCGGCACCGCATTGAATTTTTCAAATGCGGTTCGTCCGAGCAGAGAATGATAGCCGCTGCAGAATGGGACTATGTCGAAGATTAACTCTTCGCTTCGGAAATTATCTGGGGATCCGAAGACCACTTCGAGTGTAACCGAGCCTGTACAGCTGGCTTCTACACCTGGTATGACACCTTTAAAGGTTGTATTTGTGGGTTTAATCCTTGACGGATCTATACCTATTTTTCGCAATGTATCCTGATAAAGCAGGTTCAGGCTGCTATCGCCGTCCATGAGGACTCTAGTGAGGTGAAAGCCGTCAATGATTGGGTCTAGGACCAGTGCGGAGAATCCGCCGTGACGAATGCTAGTGGGGTGGTCCCTTCGATCAAAAGTGATCGGGCTGGAGGACCATGGGTTGAACTTGGGGGCGACTCGCTCCAACACGTAGACGTCCTTGAGAGAATGCTTCCGCTCCCTTTTGGGGATGTGGGTTGCGTATATCATGTTCACCGTCCGCACTTGTGGGGGGAAGCCCTTCTGTCCTCTATTGTTCGGCGGCCGGGGCTCCTCCTCGTCATCGCTATGCAGCCCCTTGTCTCTGGTTTCAGCACTTAACTTGCCTGCTTGCTTGAACACCCAACAATCCCTATTGGTGTGGTTGGCTGGTTGTTCGGGGGTGCCGTGTATCTGACATGAGCGATCGAGTATCGGGTCTAAACTGGATGGGCCCGGAGGTTTTCTTTTGAATGGCTTCTTCCGCTGACTGGGTTTAGAGCCTCTGAATCCGGCATTGACTGCCGTATCCTCAGTATTGTCACCGTTAATACGGTGCTTGTGCTTGTTGCGACGTGACCTGCCATTGTTGTCCTTGGTATCCGAATTGCCAGGGCTCTTGGTTATGTTATTGCTACGGGCTAGCCAACTGTCTTCTCCCGCACAAAAGCGGGTCATGAGTGTCGTGAGGGCTGCCATAGATTTCGACTTTTCCTATCCTAGGTGCTAGGCAAGCCATTCATTTCGGATGTTGTGCCTGAAGGCTGCAAGGGCCTCGACGTCCGGACAGTCGACTATTTGATTTTTCTTGGTTAGGAACCGTGTCCATAATTGTCTGGCCGATTCCTCTGGCTGCTAGATTATGTGGCTTAGGTCATCGGCGTCTGGTGGTCGCACATAAGTGCCCTGGAAGTTGTCAAGGAATGCGGACTCCAGGTCCTCCCAGCAACTAATTGACTCTGCTGGCAGGCTGTTAAGCCAATGCTAAGCTGGTCCTTTAAGCTTGAGCGGGAGGTATTTGATGGCGTGTAGATCATCACCACGGGTCATGTGGATATGAAGGAGATAATCCTCGATCCATACCGCGGGATCAGTTGTGCCATCATATGATTCGATGTTTACGGGTTTAAAACCCTCGAGGATTTGATGATCCATTACTTCGTCTGTGAAGCATAGTGGGTGTGCGGCGCCCCTGTACTGGGCTATATCACGACGTAGCTCAGATGAGCTTTGTCTATTGTATTCGGCCTGGACATATTTATCATATCCGGCGTGACGGTTATCGTCACGTGATGTGGGGCACCCACACGATCCGTAGATCGATCTTGTTTGCCTTGCCTTATCCTCCAATATGTCTCGCAGGTCTGTTGCGTTTCCCCCTGCTCTGGTATTCTTAGAGCGGGGCCGGGGTGCGGCTTGGATTGAGGGCCGAAGGGCCTCTCTATCTCGGCCACGGGGTGGCCGATCGGGCGCATCGTATGCTGGTGATGTAGGTTTAGTTGCTTCCTCCTCTAGTTGGGGTAGCAGCCTGCGCTTTGGGTAACTCTTTGAGGGGCGTTCGAGTTTATATTCCTCAGCCGCCAGGACTTCAGTCCATCTGTCGGCTAGCAAGTCTTGGTCAGCTCTAAGCTGCTGCTGTTTTTTCTTGAGGCTGCTCGCCGTGGCCATAAGCCTGCATTTGAAACGCTCTTGTTCGACAGGATCCTCTGGCATGACGAATTCGTCATCGTCGAGGCTTGCCTCGTCTATGGAGGGAGGCATATAATTGTCTTCCTCGACCTCTCTGTTTGCCGCTCTCTCATGAGGGCTGGCTCCTTCATCCTCCTGCGCTAAATCCTGCTGGAGGGGGTTGTCTTCGGCACTGTCCGGGGTATTGTTGTCTCCGGTGCGGGATTCGCCGTTCTTGCTTTGGCGGGATTTAGAGCGGCACCGCTGACGTTGGCGCTTGGGTTGCTTCTTGGAGGGGTCGCCCTCCGCTTTTTCATCGCCATCACCTGCTTTGGGGGTGTCCACCATGTATATGTCGTATGACGAGCTGGCCTTCCAGTGCCCTATAGGTGTTGGTTCTTGGTCGTCTCCTTCATCGGCGTCCATACCGTCGATGTCTTCGGAGTCGAAGTCGAGCATGTCGGTTAGATCGTCGACAGTGGCTACAAAGTGGGTGGTGGGTGGGTTTCGAATTTCCTCGTCGTCCGCATCCCAACCCTGCTGACCATAGTTCGACCAGGGCTCTCCTGACAAAGAGAGAGACTTTAGTGAATTCAGGATATCGCGGAAGGGCGAGTGCTGAAAGACGTCCACAGCGGTGAAATCCATGATTGGAGCCCAATCGGGTTCGATCGGAAGGGGTGCGGAAGATTCGGACTCCGGAATGGAGTCCGGCACCTTGGAGTCACGGGCCTTGCAGAGGACTAGGCTGGTATTCGGCTCTACCGCCGTAGAGATTGCGGCTCCTGGGGCAGCGTCCAACCGACCGTCCCCGACTGGCGCAGCCGGCTCCAAGCTAATGGTCGGAGCGGACACCTGAGCGGCGCTCGGGGCACTATCCGGCGGTAGAGCTAGATCATGCTCATCATGACAGTGCGGCGCGCTCGGCTGTGGCTCGAATCCGTCGAAGATCAAGTCCCCGCGGATATCGGCCATGTAGTTTAGGCTTCGAAATCTGACCTGATGGCCAGGGGCGTAGCTTTCGATCTGCTCCAGATGGCCAAGCGAATTGGCCCGCAGTGCGAAGCCGCCGAAGACGAAGATCTGTCCAGGGAGAAAAGTCTCACCCTCGACCGCGTCGTGGTTGACGATCGAAGAAGCCATCGGGCCTAAGGGTGATGACACAGAGGAACTCTCAATGAAAGCACCAATGTCGGTGTCAAAACCGGCGGATCTCGGGTAGGGGGTCCCGAACTGTGCGTCTAGGCGGATGGTAATAGGAGACAAGGGACACGATGTTTTTACCCAGGTTCGGGCTCTCTCGATGGAGGTAAAACCCTACTCTTGCTTGATTAATATTTGATGATATGGGTAGTACAAGAGTTGATGTACCACGAGATCAGAGAGGCTAAACCCTAGAAGCTAGCCTATGGTATGACTGTTGTTTGTCCTACGGACTAAAACTCTCCGGTTTATATAGACACCGGAGAGGGCTAGGGTTACACAGAGTCGGTTACAATGGGAGGAGATATTCATATCGTATCGCCAAGCTTGCCTTCCACGCCAAGGAAAGTCCCAACTGGACACGGGACGAAGTCTTCAATCTTGTATCTTCATAGTCCGGGAGTCCGGCCAAAGGTCATAGTCCGGCCATCCGGACACCCCCTAATCCAGGACTCCCTTAACATCAACGCACCAGGTCCTCTCACGCGCTCAAAAGCTTCACACTTATCTAACTTCTGTGGGCATTTTGCATAGGTCTCTATCACAGAGCCCACTAAAGTTGATGAAGCATTCATGGGATCTAAGTGGATTCAAGCCATGCAAGATGAATTGCATCAATTCGAGCTCAACAATGTGTTGGAGCTTGTCAAGCAACCAGACCCACACAAGCACAATATCATCGGTACCAAATGGATCTACCGCAACAAACAAGATGAAAATGGTCTTGTGGTAAGGAATAAGGCTCGTATTGTAGCTCAAGGCTACACACAGTTTGAAGGAATTGATTTCAATGAAACTTTTGCACCTGTTGCTAAACTTGAGGCTATTCGCATATTGCTTGCTGACGCTAACCATCATAATATCATCTTACATCAAATGGATGTGGAACGTGCATTCCTCAATGGTAAGCTTGAGGAAGAAGTATATGTTGCTCAACCACCAGGTTTTGAGGATCCAAAATTTCTAGATCACATCTACAGACTCAACAAGGCCCTCTATGGCCTCAAGAAAGCACCACGGGCATGGTATGACACACTGAAGGAATTCCTCATGAAGAAAGGCTTCAAATCCGGTTCACTTGACCCAACTCTTTTCACCAAAACATATGATGATGAATTATTCGTGTGCCAAATATGTTGATGATATTATCTTTGGTTGTACTAGCCAACGTTATAGTGATGAATTTGCCTATATGATGAGTGAAGAATATCAAATTATGATGGGAGAATTAAAATTCTTCTTAGGTCTTCAAATTCGTCAACAATACAATGGCATATTCATATCTCAGGAGAAATACCTCAAGGATGTGTTAGGAAATTTGGCATGCAAGATTGCAAAGGTGTCAAAATTCCAATGCAAACAAATGGCCATCTATGCCCTGATGAAAATGGTAAAGACTTCGATCAAAAGTTATACCACTCCATGATTGGCTCTTTATTGTACCTATGTGCATCTAGGCCGGATATTATGCTTAGTGTTTGCATGTGTGCCCGATTTCAAGCTACACGGAAGGAATCACACCATAAGGCTCTGAAGCATATTCTTCGATATCTAGCTCACGCACCAACACATGGATTATGGTATCCCAAGGGCTCTTCCTTTGATCTCATTGGATATTCATACTCTAACTATGTCGGTGATCGGGTGGACTGCAAGTTAACGTCAGGCACATGTCATTTCCTCAGACGACCCTTGGTATTTTGGTCCTCGAAGAAGCAGAACTGCGTATCACTCTCCACTGCTGAAGCTGAATACATTGTTGCTGGATCTTGCTATGCTGAATTACTATGGATGAAGAAAACCCTCAAGGACTATGGCATTGATGTGAAGAATGTGTCACTCTACTGCGACAATGAGAGTGCCATCAAGATTGCTCACAACCCAGTTCAGCACTCAAAGACAAAGCACATCCAGATTCATCATCATTTTCTTTGTGACCATGTGTTGAAGGGTGACATATCCATCGACCACACAAATACTGAGGACCAGTTGGCCGATATCTTCACAAAGCCCTTAGATGAGAAGAGATTTAGCAAGTTGCGGTGTGAGCTAAATATCCTAGAATCTTCGAATATTCTTTGAAAAGGACACACATCCTAACACTTATGCTGACTTGATGACTTAGATGTGCAACACACGAAGTAAGATTTTTCTTCAATCAATGAAGACTAACCCTCTAAGTCTGAAGAAATTAATGATGAATTTGATTCTCAGAACCCTACGACAATTGTACGGCATGTCTGAAATCATCATTCTTATATGGTGGGTTACGCCACCAACCAAAGTTGGAAAATCTTCAATTTGAGTTCTTCTTCGTTTTTGAAATTCCTCAGTTTTTCAAATTCTTCAACTTTGCATTGTCTTCACTCTTTCCGTCCTTGTTCTTCATTGACTATATTTATACTTGAGTTCATGTCCTCTACAGCATTCACTTATTGCTAATTCTTCAAGTTGAATTTTTTGCTAAGTGAATGTGATCGGACCCTTTCCCCCTCTATGCTAAACTCAACCCAGTCTATTCACAAATTCTTCATGTGCGTTCTATTTGAAACCTGTTCAAAATCCTCACCGTGTCCTTGTCAGCTGAAGAAATTGCGAACGAAACTTTAAAATATTCTTATCTGAATTTTCGGCTTTTGCCGCTCAAATCGTTACACATCCCATGATAAGAGTTATCTATTCACCCACAATCTTACACAATTTCCACCACACTGTACGTGGGTGACACATGTCTCTAGGATGAGAAGGGTGAGGGGCACGTTCGTCCATTTTCCTCAGGCGAACGGTTTTTTACTGCGGCTATAAATACCCCTCACCATCCTCAGACTGCATTTACCCCGCAAGATCTCACTCCCCTCGCTCGAGCTCTCAAGACCTAGCACTGCCGCTACCTTCATCATCGTCGGTGAGGAACAACTTCACTATCTTGACCTCATCGCCGTCGTACTCGCGCCGGCCGTGTACGTCTTCTCTTCGCCGCCACCGTAGCCATCTTCCTCCGCCAAGTTAGGGCGTGGAAGATCTGGATAGACGAACTTCTCAATCTACACTCCCAGTTCGTCGTGTTCTTCATCAAGGGTAATTAAAAGCTACTTTTACTTGCTTTGTTTCTACTGATGATTTTCATCAAATCTTCAAAAGGTGTTTATTCTTCAACCTCCACACTCTAAACACCTAGCACAATCATCTGTTCTTGATCTATTTTTCTAAGTGACGTTTTTCTTCATGATTCCTCAATTGTGTGAATCTCACAATCCGCACAACTCTGGAGCCTAAGTCAAAGAACGCTTAGTGAAATTCCTCAAGACACATCTGGTCAATTTCCTCAAACTTGTTCCATTTTATAAAACTTCTGAGAATGCATATGACCTCTCCAAATTCTCCACACCTATACTCTGTTCACAGGTACACATGTCTGCTGCTGAATCACTAGGTTCTCATCAACTTAACTCATTGGCAATGTTCCTCGAAGAAAAGCTGCATACTTCCTCAGAGAACTCAATAGTTCAAATTCCCCAGCTGAAGAAAATGGCAGATGGCAAAAGGCCTCAGAAGGGAGGAAAGAAAATAGAAGTCAACACTGTGTTCAAGATCCCTGATGAAATTTACGCAGGGTACTGCATGCCTGATGAGGCAACTCACGGGAAGGAGACCAAGAATGAGCGCAAGGTGCGCATACAGAGGATTGAACGAAGATGGGCTCAGGAATGGAGGGAGTACAGATATGTTACGCCTAAATACATGAAGAAATTCTCTCTTCACCCTCCATGCTCAAGACCTCCGTTGGCACCTGGCCAAAGAGTTGATCCCACAAGCCTCAAACGTGGTGAGGATTATGCTGCTGAGTGGGCCAGGCGGCAAGCTAAGTTGGCCAAGCAGGCCAAAGAAGCAGTGAAGAAATTCAACAAAGATTCTGCTGCTGCTACTGCTGCTGAGGCTTCTTCTAGCAAGAAGGCTATGCCCAAGAAGCCTGCCCATAAACCACGATCTCAGCAATGCCCTCATGGTCAAGCTCATTAGTGCCATCACGCCAAATTCTTTGAGCTGCCCCAGTTCCTCAAACTACACCAGTTCCTCAGGCTACAAAACCAGCAAAGTCCTCGGCACCTGTGCATCTCACCATTTGCCAAAGGACCACAGGCATCTCAATTGCCTCAGGAGCTTCTGCAAGTTCTTCAGCTCCTCCTCCTTCAACCGGCCCCACTCTGCTGAATACGAATGCCACTGCTGGACGAGGCACTAGACCAAGTCCTCACAAGAAGCAGGTGGTCTTCCAAATTCCTTCTGATGATGAAGCTGATGATGAAGAATTGGCCAATATCATCAAGTACAGACAGCAGCGGGCCGCTAGAGCCAAAGGAAGTGGTGTGCCCCTTCTATTGGATCCGAAGAAGATCCTGGATTTTATTGACCTCTGGCACAATGATCCGAACACTCCATTGCCAGAGCTGGACCTCACTCCTGGACAAAGTCACATGTTAACGACGTTCATTGCTGAAAAAGTGGAAATATGATCAAGCCAGAACTGCTAAGAAAGCCCAGTACAAGAAGCAGTGCTTTCTGAAGGATAACGTTTTGAGGTTATCGCCTGAGCAACTCATTGCTATGCAATCTGAGATCAAGAAGCTCAGTGATGAATTTGACACCTACAAGGCAGAATGGTTGGGAGCCAATGTCAGATTCGTCAAAATGGTGAAGAAATTCACTTCAAATGATGAAGTTTCTACGGCTGAAGCATCTGCATAGCCAACTGAAGGAAATGCTAGCACAGCTAGTGAAAATCAGGCTACTAATGAAACTGCTAGCACCATGGCTGCTGAAGGAATTCCAGCCACTAAAGAAACTGCCATGGCAACCACTAGTGTTGTGCTTGAAGAACATGTCAGGCTAGCTGAAGCATCTGCTGCTGCGCCTGAAGAAGCTGACCAAGACAGGTCAACTGCATCAGTTTTTCCTGAAGAAATTGATCCAATTTCCTCTGCTCCTCCTGCACCAACACCAAGCCTAGTTCTTCCTTCTGCTCTGGAAGTGAAGAAAACAAAAGCTGTGAAGCAAGCTGCTCTGAAGAAAAGGAAAGCATCTGCTTCCTCAGAACCGTCAGCACCCAAGAAGGCGAAGATTCTGACTAGCTCACTAGAGAATCCTATCGATGATGTTCCTGTCTCAAGCATGCCATCAAAGGAACTTATTCCTTTTGGTGAAGATTATGAGATTCCTAATGAGTCTGATGAAGAAACTCCTTCTGCTGCTTCCACGGAGCAGATGGATGAAGAAATTGAAGAAGATACTCTCACTTCAACTTCCCAGGTATCATCGCCAATGCCTCAGTTCACAGCTCAAGAGGCAGGCGTAGAAGAAATGGAAGAGGAGGAAGATGTGGACATTGGGAGCACCACACCAGTGATGAACGATGATTTTTGGGACAGTCAGCACCCCAACTCTCCTCTATTCACACCGCTTCATTAGATTTCTCAGTCCCAGTACCAAGTGAAGTTCAGATGGGCTCTGATGAAATTCATACTGTCCCTTCCATTCATGAAGAGATTCCAGCCACTAGTGCTGATGACAAAGCTACTGAAGAAATGGAGGCCCAGGCTGCAACTAAAGTAGAAGCTGAAATTCCTCAGCCTGCGGCTCCTGAGATTGAGATTCCTGAGGTTGTGCTGCAACTGACTGATACTCCTCGGCCAAAGCCAAATAATCCATTCTCTAAGACACCAAAGTTCAAGGCTGATGATTTCTTCCATGAGCATGTGTTCTTCACCGACTACAACCCGTATGATTCTACTCGTCTGCGAAGGAAGCGTTTCTGGATTGCCTGCCAAGCCAACTTTTATTCTTCACTACTTTTCAACAAAGACAAAGTCTTCGATCATGCACATATTCCTCATGTGGACATGGAATCACTGCCATGCTTCACACCAGTCCTCAGTGTTCTTCATGACACTGGATTGCTCAACTTCTGCACAGATATATGTGACTGGAATGCTGAAGATGTGAACTCTTGGGTGTTGGACTGGATGAAAGAGAACACTCATTTCAAAGCACCGGCCTCTGAATTACTTCATGCCCTGCCTATCACTCCTCCCCTCGAAGGTGCGCGTCATATTTATCAAGAAATTGAACTGTCTGATCAGTTCATGCAAGTTCTGATGAAGCCGCTGAAGCCTGGACAAGCCTCAAGGACAAAATTCCTTGTGAAGGAATTGTTGTATGTGCCTCGGATCGTCTACCGCATTCTGACCAAGACACTGAGCCCAATCAAAGGCCAGGACTAGAATGATGAAGAAGTTGTTGGCATCATGAAGAATTTCCTATTCAATATCATGCATGGTATTCCAGTGAACTACCATACTTCTTCATGAGGACTCTGGAAAACGTTGCACTATCTCCTTTTGAGTTGAAGCCTTACGCTCCCTGGATTATGAGATTCCTTAGATCAAGGTCTTCACTCAACTACAAGGCTGACACACTCAACCATGGCAGTTACTTGCCCCCTATTAAAGTCCTCAAGCGGACATTTTCCTCAACTGATGAAATGGCAAGGCCACTGCAATTATTGATGGGGGCATTCATCCATTGGATGGACAATTTTGCAAAGCTGCCTCATATTCCACCAATGATGACTCTGCCACTCATGATTCTGCCGCCAATGCATCTAAGCAAAGTCCTCAAGCCACAACTCCAAGGGTGATGACTAATCATGAGCTTCTCCTCAGTCTTCATCAGAAGGTGGATCACAATCACAAATGGGTCAAACGTCAGTTTGGTTCTATTCTTCACAACATGACTGCCACATACAATTCAGTGAAGAAGAACCAATACAAACTCCATTAAGTTTTTGATCGCACCTGGGCTGTTCTGACTCATATCTACCGTGATGAAGAACTGAAGCAGATGGGCTTCAAGCAGGACTTCCGCTGGTCTAAGCCTCCGGTGAAGAAATTCAAGAAGTTGGAAGTTCCTCCTATGGTGCCCAGCTCATATTCCTCATCCCGCGAGACTGATGAAAATGAAGACCTGGACGACACTGTAGCAGGCCCTACTCCAACAACTGACCCAACAGCGCTGGCGCTCCTCCATCAACCTCGTGATGATATTCTTCAGGGGCGTTAGTCCAAATTTTTTGTCCCGTTTGGTCATCTGATGACAAACGGGGAGAAATTTGAGTTAGTCTTCAAGCAGGTCTTTCTATATGGGCATTTTTTGTTAAGTTGCAACTCTCGCTCTCCTGAAGTGTTTGTTTATCGAGTTGTAAACTTAAGTCCGGTGGTGACCTAATACTTTTGCTCTATTTTTCTGCATGCTATTTCCTCATATATGCTATGCACGCATGTTGAATTACATCATCACCATATTTCATCATGCATTTCAATTTCTTCTTTTGATATGTTAAATGCGTGTATGAATTACAAGATATGGGGGGGATCTCCATGATTCTACTCTTCAAATGTGCATTGCTTCAAAAGAAAATTCCTCACTATGCACATCTTTAGGGGGAGTTCTTCTGTATCTTGCAATGAAATTCCTCAATATTGAGCACTTTCAATTTATATGTTTATCCCCGTTGAAAACTTAACCTATATTGTCATCAATCACCAAAAAAGTGGGAGATTGTAAGTGCATCTAGTGCCCCTTACGCTGCGTTTGGATGTTTGTATTGGAAGCCTCCGTATTGAATTGGTTTCAATTTCATTTCACTGAGGAAACTGTAATGGACATGAATACAAATTCACTTGTTTGGATGCTTGATGAATTGGATGAGGGAATCTCATTGAAGTTTCAATACCAAATCATGTTTGGATGGCAAAGTACATAATTGGATAGTGCTTTGTTCTATATGCATCAAAGAAAAACTTGTAAAATGTGTGACTATAGTTGAATGATTATATAGCAATAAAAATTAACAAATATTCTAGAAATTCATGACAACATCATATAATATTCACATAACAACAACAATTGTGGTGCATGTGGTGCATCCTCCAAGCTACACGCTGTGTGAAATGACAGTTCTACCAATTCATCCAGACTTGTACACTCAAAATCGGGAAATCCTCGAACGGCTCAGCTGCAATAAATAACACATTGGATTCAGAATTTCAGAGTCCTGCCTGGTGATGCTCGAGCTCTAGTCTCGTGCTTTAATGAAATTGACACACAAATATCAAAGCTTGCAGGAGTAGGGAAAAGGGGCGGCCATGCGGATACGACTGGAGATGCGCCGGCCAGAGAGATCCGACGGCGGCCGTGCAGGTCAGGGAAGGAGCGGCTGTAGGAGGATGGATGGATCCGATGGAGAGGAGGGATGTTGCAGGAGTAGGGAAAAGGGGCGGCGGTAGAGGGGCTTGAAGGGAGCTGCTGCCGGAGAGAGAAGGAGAAGGAGGGTCAGGGAGTCGGGATGGACACCTGCGGCGGCAGCGGCGCCGCCGCTTCCTGAAGCTGGTCTCGCACAGGGGAAGGACGCAGATCTCGGGCCGTCTGTCTCCAATCATTTTCTTTTGTGGGACTTCCAATTCGACCCAAATCGGAGACGAGGAGCTCTGTATCGCGGGAGGCCTGCCCGCGTGAGCGCGATTTCGCTTCTGTATTGGGCTCGTTTCAGTCCGGACGTTTCGGTGTGCATCCAAACACCTGAATTGGTAGCTAGAAAATACCAAATCCATTTCAGAAGGTCCATTACAGACATCCAAACATAGCATTAGTGATTTTGGTGTATTGAAAGACTTGTAGGTTAAGGGACTAATATGTTTGTGAGTGTACACATGCTCAATAAGTCGATGAGGAGTTTGATATTGACAGTGAAAGTCGACCCCTAAAAATGATTGTCTTCGGCTGAAGACTTTGGTTCTCATGAAGACTTTGAAAGTGAAGAAATTGGTGTGACCTTGAAGAATTGGATATTCACGCGAGGATTATGAAGCGTGAAGACTTTTGTTTTCATAGTTTCATTTTCTCTTTCTTGAGTAATAGGAAACACCGTACTGTTAAAGGGGGTCGAGGTAATACTAAGGAAACTGATTTCCAAGTGATGCTCATCTCAAAATCTTAAACCTACCCAATCCTTATGAGTGAAGCAATTGGAAATCTCATATCAGTTTAGTCAACTTCTTCAGTGACAGAGACGAAGATCTTCTGGTCTGTGAGGAATTTGTTCTTGTCGGCGATCTGGGAACGGGGGTCCCCAGACTTGCCTGCCTGCGGCCTACGGCGTGGCTCAAGTGGGGGACCAGTGCAGCCCAGCTTCATCAACTCAAGCTCAAGACCCTTGTGAGGGGCCAAGCCTCCCGGGGCGGACGACAGGAAGCTTCCTCAGGAGGAGCCTCCTCGGGCAGGCTCGCAAGGAGGCGGAGAGATCAAGGTAGGGTACCTCGCGAGGAGCCCGTGACGCAATCCATGACGACCGAGACCAGGCGGGCGCCTGGCGGGCGTCGGCCTGCGTAGTGTCCTTGTTTCCCCTTCGGTGCAAAGGGGACAAGCACAGGCCAAGGCATTAGGCAAAGGTTACCGTTTCGGTGCAACAAGACCAAGACCAGCAGAACGACATGACGGAGGTCATCGTGGAGCCCAGGACGGTGTCATCTTCAGAGCCTTTGGCAGCCGAAGACCAACTTTAGTCAGGATAAGTGTACTAGATGTTCCCCTTCAAAATGGCCAATTGTTGGCGCCCTTCCTTCTCATTATTTGGGAAGAGGCCCAGGGCCTCCCTCTATAAATAGGACTAGCCACCACAGGGTAGGACACGGAGAGAACGGATGGAGTAGAGAGAGAAAGGCGATTGAACTCACCCAAGCAGTTCATCGCCCCAGCTCAAGAACAGCCCCTCGCGAGGCTGTTCTCCCTTTGTACTGTTCATCATCAGCCCCTGAGGCAATCCACCAGACCACACACTGGAGTAGGGTATTACACCACAATTGTGGCCAGAACCAGTATAAATCTCGTGTCCCTCGTGTGTTCATCTTTCTTGCTTAGATCCTTGCGAGACTTCGACGCTTGAGCTGGTAGGGGAAAGATCTTCATGCGCACCCCAGTGTTCGAACCTCAAGGGTCTGCCGGAGCCCGAAATCCGACATTTGGCACGCCTTGTAGGGGTGCGCCAGAGTTCCCCCTTCCGACGAACCGCTCTCCACCGACATCACGTTTCGCCCTCATGGCAGACAACGCGCCGCCCGCTCCAGCAGCCAATTCTAGCACTAGGGCCAGGGGGCCCCGAGCCTTGGTCGCCGCCCTGCGGTAGGTGCAGTGGCCGCACAAGTTCAAGCCGGAGATGCTGCCGCGCTACAACGGCGCGACAGATCCGCTGGTTTCCTGCTGGCGTACGAGGAGGCCTTCCTCGAGGCTGGGGGTGACGACATGGTGATGGCCAACTGGTTTCCCATGGCCCTCACCGGCGTTCTGCACATGTGGCTGCTCCACCTACCGACGGCTTTTGTGACCTCCTCGGGGGAGCTGCGCGACCTCTTCCTCGCCCATTACACCGCGCCAGCACCCCCGGTCGTCGTAGCTCTCCTAGGCGGCTCGCAGGCGCCACCTTCGAGCTGCCACGGCAAGTCGTTCACCCGCAAGGTCGGCGCCGCCTCCAAGCGCCGAGAAACTCCCCCGGGGTGGGTGGCGCCCGAGGCCGATCTGACCTTCAACTCGGACGATCACCCCTCCAACTCCGCTGGTTCGGGTGCGCTCCCGATGCTGTGCACCGCCACCATCTGCCAATTGGCCGTCACCAGGACCCTCATCGACGGTGGAGCTGGCCTCAACGGGCTCTCTGTGGAGGCCTTTAGCCTCCTCCACGTGCCATTAGAGCGGCTTCAGCCCAGCAGGCCTTTCTCGGGTGTCGGAGTTGGTTCCACCGCCTCCTTGGGGCAGATTCGCCTCCCGGTGACCTTCGGCACCTACGACAACTTCCACATAGAGCTGATCGACTTCGACATCGCCCCCATCCGCCTCCCCTACAACGCCATCCTCAGTTACCCGGCCTTGGCCCGGTTCATGGCAGCGACTCACCCAGCGTACAACCTCATGAAGATGCCCGGAAGTAGCGGCGTCCTCACAGTGTTAGGAGACACAAGAGATGCACTGTAGGTGCGCAAGCTCGCTTTCAAGACAGCCGCGGTGGCGCAAACCGCAAGCACTGACACCCTTGAGCCCAAGGGAGCTGCGTCGGCCAAGAAGAAGTAGCTATTCACCCAAGACAAGGCGGAAACCAAGCAGCTACCAGTCGACGAGGACGGGTCCACTAATGCCACCTTCACCATAGGCGCCAACCTCGAACCCGAGCAAGAGGAGGCCTTGTTGAAGTTCCTGCACGCGAACAAGAAGGTGTTCGTGTGGGAACCTGATCAGCTAGCAGGGGTCCCAAGGGGTGTGATTGAGCATCACCTCAATGTGTGCCCCAACGTGCGCCCCGTGAAGCAGAAGGCGAGGCGGCAGTCCACTGAGAAACAAGCTTTGATCGTCCAAGAGACCCGCAAGCTGGAGGCGGCAGGGGTTATTTGCGAGGTCCGCTGCCCAGATTGGTTGGTTAACCCGGTGGTCATGCCGAAAAAGGGAGGAAAGGAACGCATGTGCGTCGACTTCACCAACCTCAACAAGGCCTGCCCATAGGATCCATTTCCCCGTCCTTGCATCGACCAGATCGTCGACTCCACAGCTGAGTGTGACCTGTTGTGCTTCCTGGATGCCTTCTCGGGCTATCACCAGATCAAGATGGTGGTAGAAGACGTGGAAAAAACGGCTTTCCTTACCCCGTGTGGAGTGTACTGCTATACATGGATGCCATTTGGGTTGCCCAACGCAGGCGCGACCTTTCAGCAGCTGATGCACATCGCCTTGGGCCGGCAGCTCGGGAGGAATGCTGAGGCTTACGTCGATGACATTGTGGTGAAGTCTCAAGAGGCAAAAACCCTGATACAGGACTTGGAAGAAACCTTCGCGAGCCTCAATGAGGTGGACCTGCGGCTCAATCCGGAGAAGTGTGTGTTTGGAGTCCCCTCGGGCAAGCTCCTGGGCTTCCTCGTATCCCATAGGGGCATCGAGGCCAACCCGGAGAAGGTCAAAGCAGTCGAAGACATGAGCCTGCCAAAGACCCTCAGAGAAATGCAGAAGCTCACCGGGCGTGTGACCGCGCTAGGACGCTTCATCTCCAAGATAGGGGAACGAGCACTGCCCTTCTTCAAGCTGATGAAGAAGAAGGGCTCCTTTGAATGGACTGAAGAGGCCGGCAAGGCGTTCCAGGATCTCAAGAGGTACCTAACCAGCCCTCCGGTGATGGTAGCTCCGCGTCCTCGAGAGCCCCTGGTGCACTACCTTGCAGCCACCCACTACTCCGCCAGCGCAGCCCTGGTGGCGGTTAGGGAAGAGCGTTGGACCAAGGCCGCAGCAACCGTCCGGGTCGAAGCAAAGCGAAGCCAAGAAGGCCTCGCGGAGACTGCGACTGCAGCCGAAAAGGATCAGCCGCAGCAGGGGAGCAACCCCGGAGCAGAAGAGGCCCCTCCAAGCGACCAGGCGCTGGGGTTCCGTCTTCTCAAGAGGCGCCCCAACCTCCGGAGGACGCAAGCAGCGCCAGCACTCTCAACCTCATCGAACACCTCGTGTACTTCGTCAACACGGTGCTACGGGATGCAAGGGCGTGGTACCCCATGCCCCAAAAACTCCTCCTCGCGGTATTCGTAGCCTCATGCAAGCTGCAGCACTACTTCCAAGGCCATCCCATCAAGGTCGTCTCAGCATACCCCTTGGAAAGGGTACTCAGGAGCCCCAACTCGGCTGGAAGAGTTGTTGAGTGGGAACATCGAACTGCAAGCATTTCAGCTAGAATTCAGCACGGCCAGAGTCATCAAGGGAGCCGCACTTGCAGATTTCATGGCAGAATGGGCAGAGGCGCCAGGCCTCGAGGCTGGCGAGGACCAATCGCTTTCGGGGGGAAGCAAGGCACCGGAAGGCTGGGTCATCTACTTCGACGGGGCGTTCTCCCGACATGGCGCAGGGGCCGACATAGTGCTCCTATCTCCCACTCAAGACAAGCTCTACTACGCCGTGCAACTCTGTTTCTAGCACGGAAAAAGGTCTCCAACAACATAGCAGAGTACGAAGGCCTGATAGCAAGCCTGAAATCCACAGACGCCTTGGGGGTAAAGCGCCTCATCATCAAGGGCGATTCACAACTCCTCGTCAACTTCTCCAACAAGATATACGAGCAGAAGGATGAGCACATGGAAGCCTACCTTGTGGAGGTTCTGTAAGTGCATCTAGTGCCCCTTAGTGATTTTGGTGTATTGAAGACTTATAGGTTAAGGGACTAATGCATTTGTGAGTATACACATGTCTATAAGTCTACGAGGAGTTTGATATTTACAGAGAAAGTTGACCCCTAAAAATGAAGTTCTTCAACTGAAGACTTTGATATTCTGAAGACTTTTTGAAGACTTTGAAAGTGAAGAAATTGGTGTGACCTTGAAGACTTGGTATTCATTTGTGGAACATGAAGCGTGAAGACTTTTGTTTTCGTAGTTTCATTTTCTCCTTCTTGAGTCATAGGAAACACCGTACTGTTAAAGGGGGTCGAGGAAATACTAAGGAAAAATTTCCATGTGATGCTCAACTCAAAATTCTACACCTACCAATCCCTTCGAGTGAAGCCTTTGGAAATCTCATACAGTTCAGTCATTTTCTTTAGTGACAGAGACGAAGTTCTTCTGGTCGCTGATGAATTTGTTCTGGCGGAGGAGTTAGGAATTCGCCAGTGCGAATTACCTACATAGTGAGGAACATGATAGCCCTGAGGAATTTGAGAGTCAAATTTCCGACCGTTGCTGTGCTGCGCGCCAGTTGTCCCAAAATATCTTATCCACCTAACGGTCAAATCATTGAGGGGCATTTATGTCTTATCATGTCGGGCTGCTCCCTAGGCTATAAATAGCCGCCCCCTACAACCACTAGCTAGTTGGCTGCTCCGAGAGAACTTGACACTTGTCATTTGAGAGCAACCCATCCTCCGAGGACTTTGAGCGAAAATCATCAAGTGAGGAAAAACCCTAAACCCAAACACCTACAAACCCAAAGTGATTGAGCATCACTGAAGAGATTGATCCTTCGTGGATACGATGCTTGTTACCTTTGAAGACTGTGCTTCTTCTAGATGGTTAGGCGTCAAGGTCTAGAGCATCCAAGAGGAATTGTGGATCGCCGAGTGACCAAGTCTGTGAAGGTTTGGAAGTCGCCTGAAGACTTACCACGAGTGATTGGACGAGGTCTGTGTGACCTTAGTTCAAGGAGAATACGGTGAGCACTGGGTGTCCTGAGCTGCGTGCTCAGCGACTGAGTGTCCGGGACTGTGTGTCCTCGAGTTTAAATACTCAGCCGCTCCAACCAGACGTACAACTGAGACAACAGTTGGAACTGGTCTACCAAATCATTGTCTTCACCAACCTACTGGTTCTATTTCCTCAACCCTTTCATTTCCTCATTACTGTGTTGAGTGTTTGTTCATATCTGTGTTTGAAGACTTTGACTGAAGACTTTCTAAATTTCCTCAGTTCAATTTCTTCAGTCTGTTTGTCTTCATCTTGTGCTATTCTATGATTACGCTTTCTGTACTCTGTTCTAGTCTTCATTTCATCATGATGACCATGCTTGTATTCTGTTATGCTTACTTCTGAGTACTTATTCCGCTGCAAATAGTTTTTCGCTAAGGAATTTCCTCACCGGCAAATTCCTCAGTGAAGAATTCATAAAAATCGCCTATTCACCCTCCCTCTAGTCGACATAACGCACTTTCAATTGGTATCAGAGCAAGGTACTCCCTTGTTCTGTGTGATTTTGGTTTAACTGCCTGGAGTTTTAGCTATGTCGACCACAGGTATGAAGAAAGTGACATGCCCTATCTTTGACGGTCATGATTATCCCAAGTGGAAGGCCATGATGAGGAAGCGCCTCATGGCAAGGGACAGCAAGCTGTGGACCGTCACTGAGATTGGTCTTACTGATCTATGCAAGTCGGCGACGCAGATGATATTCGCAAATACACTCGACTTGACTTCATGGCGAAGGATATCATCTGTTCCTGCCTATCCAGAGATCAATTCAGGCACATTATGCATCTTTGCAATGCAAAGCTCATCTGGGACCGAATCTTCGACGTCTATGAAGGTCATCGAACCCGTCATGATCCTTGGTTTGAGGACTTCAAGGAATCTCTCAAAACGATGACTTTCGAACCAGAATCATCATCTTCTGCATCATGTCTCATGGCAAAGGGTGTCGAGGTAACCGAATGTTCCTCATCTGAATTTAGTGACTGTGAATCTGATGATGATGATTTTGATGACGATATCGAACCTAGCTACACCAAACTTGTTTGCATTGCCACCAAACAACAACATGCCTTGGAAAAGGTTCAAAACATGCTAGACAAAAGTGATGATATGTTGGGTGAAGAAATGGATCGCACTAAAGCCCTGACTGAAAATCTTCAGAGACTTCAGTCTAGGTTTGATAACCTTCAAAGTCATCATAACACTCTCTTATCTGATCATGAGAAACTTTCTTATGAATTTCTTCAAAGAAAGCAAGATCTTGAGAAGCTAAGAGTGAGTTATGAAGATCTTCAGAAGGAGCGCGATTCATTACTTGCTCAACAAATCAGCACTTCTCAGGAAGAATTTGTTCCTCCATGCTTAACGTGCATTGAACGTGAATCTACTAATTCTTCACTTGAATGTTCAACTGCTTCAACTGTTACAAATTCTTCACCTGCCTCTGCTATCACTAATTCCTCATTCGAGGACATTGCTAGTATCACTGACGATGCAGGGCTGAAGGAACTGTACACGACAGGCATGTACAAAAGCCTCAAAGGGCATCAGATTCTTTGTGATGTGCTCAAAAAGCAGATCCTCAACAGAAACCCTAGGAAAGAGGGTATTGCCTTTGTGAGGAAAATTAATGCTGATGGAACATATTGGAAGCCTGAGCAGTACCCCAAAACCTCATGGGTTGCTGCAAAGGAACCTCCAGTTGATCCATCCAAGTTATATGGCTTTACATGTGAATCTCCTCATTCTTCTGATGAGTCATTTGACTTCAACTATAAACTGTTCAAAAATCAGAATGGTGAAGTATTTGCTAGATATGTTGGGACTAACTGCAGGAACGGTTCCCCTATGAAGAAAATTTGGGTTCCCAAAAGTTATGTTGAAAGTCTTCAGGTGAATGTCCTCATGACACCACCTGTGAAGAATAGGAACCCCAGAACAAACTCTTCATATGGTTCCAAGTCCTCATATGGATCAAATTCCTCAAATGGATCAAAGTCCTCACATGATTATCATCGTGCTAACAACTCTGTTTCGCAGTGTAGAGCTAAGGGCTATGAATATGCACATTATTCTTCAAATCATTATGTTCATAAGTCCTCGAAGAATTTCTCTGCTTATTCATATGCTTACCCTAACCCCTCTTATGTGAAACGAAATGGTTTGGCTTCTATGCCACCATTCTCATATGGTGCTCGCAGAGTGATGAACTCTTTGCCACCCCTTCAGATGTGGGTGGTGAAGAAAAAGAACTAATCTCTTATGCAGGGTCAGGTCTCCAGACGTGCCTTAACATCTGAAGAATTTGCTGGGGACCTGACAAAATTGCCTGAAAGGACGCAGGCTAACCATGATGAAATGAATTTTCATTTCACACGTCCTCCTACTGCTATATCTGTTTACCGCTTGATGAAATTCATCTGATGAACTTGATATCATATTCTTCACTGATGAAGCATATGAGATTGTAAGTTACACTAATTCATCTGCAGGATGATCAACCCAAAACCACTGAATGGGTCCTTGATAGTGGATGTACAAATCACATGACTGGTGACAAGAATCTTTTGATGGATGCTCCCTTATCACCGTCACATCTGAAGCATATCATCTTTGCTGACAAAGGCAAAAGTCAGGTATTGGGTCTTGGTAAGGTTGCGATCTCTAAGGATAAACACATGGACAAAGTCATGCTTGTTGAGTCCTGAGGATACAACCTCATGTCAGTCTCAATGCTTTGTGATGTTGATATGGTTGTTGTCTTTGGCAAGTATCGCTGTGTTGTGATTATGGAAGCTGACAATTCCAAAGTCTTCGAAGGCTTTAGGAGAGGAGATTTGTATATTGTTGATTTCTCTACAGGACCACAACCAGCCGTGTGTCTACTTGCAAAAGCTTTAGAAGGCTGGCTATGGCATCGACGACTTGGTCACGCAGGCATGAGCAATTTGCACACGCTTGCGAAGAAGAAGCATGTCATTGGCATTGAGAATGTCAAATTCCTCAAGGATCACTTATGCGGAGCCTGTGAAGCTGGAAAAATGACCAAGGCCAAGCATCCAGCGAAGACTATCATGACCACTACTCGTCCATTCGAATTGCTTCACATGGACCTCTTCGGACCAAATCATTACTCAGCATTCTCTAATGCTGCATCTCTATATGGTTTTGTCATTGTTGATGATTACTCTCGATATACATGGGTACATATTGTTACTTACAAACATGAAGTGCAGGAAGTCTCAAACGATTTTCCTCGAGGGCTTCAACCAACTTTGGTGTGAAGATCAAGCACATCAGAAGTGACAATGGAACTAAGTTCAAGAATTCCGGTCTTGATGACTATCTTGATGAACTTGGTATTACTCATGTGTTATCTGCTCCTTATACTCCTTAGCAAAATGGCGTCGTGGAGCGCAAGAACAGAACTCTAGTTGAGATGGCTCGCACTATGCTTGATGAATACAAAACGCCTCATCGTTTTTGTATTGATGCAATTGATACTGCGTGCCACATCATCAACAGAGTATATCTTCACAAATTCTTCAAGAAGACGGCCTATGAACTCCTCACTGACAAGAAACCCAATGTGAGTTATTTCAAAGTCTTCGGTGCTAAATGTTGGATTAGAGATCGTCACCACAATTCTAAATTTGCACCGAAAGCACATGAAGGTTTTATGCTTGGTTACGGAAAGGACTCGCACACCTACAGAGTCTTCAACATCGCTCTTCACAAGATTGTTGAAACTGTAGATGTGCGGTTCAATGAAACTAATGGCTCGCAAAGAGAGCACCTACCTTCTGTGTTAGATGAACCAGCACCTGAGGATTCTATCAAGTTCAAGGCAACTAAGGATGTCATTCCTACTGAAGAATTTGCTGAAGGATTCATTCCAGTACGCGAAGAACATCGAGTTGACGCACCTGAAGATAATGCTGAAGACAATGGTGCTGAGGAAAATGATCAAATACCTCGACGACAACCTGCTCATCCTCGCGTTGCAAAAGAAGTACAAGTTGACAAGATCATCTATGACATTGAAGCACCAGGTCCTCTCACACGCTCAAAAGCTTCACATTTTTCTAACTTTTGTGGCCACTATGCTTTTGTCTCTATCACAGAGCCCAGTAAGGTAGATGAAGCATTTTTGGAGCCGGAGTGGATTCAGGCTATGCAAGAAGAATTACATCAGTTCAAGCTCAACAATGTCTAGGAACTGGTCAAACATCCAGATCCTCGCAAGCATAATATCATTGGCACAAAGTGGATCTACCGCAACAAGCAAGATGAAAATGGCCTTGTGGTAAGGAATAAGGCACGACTGGTAGCTCAAGGCTACACACAGGTTGAAGGAATTGATTTCGATGAAACTTTTGCACCTGTTGCTAGACTTGAGGCTATTCGCATATTACTTGCTTATGCTAATCATCATGATATCATCTTATATCAAATGGATGTGAAAAGTGCATTCCTCAATGGTAAGCTTGAGGAAGAAGTATATGTTGCTCAACCCCCAGGTTTTGAAGATCCAAAGAATCTTGACAAAGTCTTCAGACTTAATAAGGCCCTCTGTGGCCTCAAGCAAGCCCCTCGGGCGTGGTATGATACATTGAAGGAATTCTTCGTGAAGAATGGCTTCACACCCGGTTCACTCGACCCTACTCTCTTTACTAAATCTTATGATGGTGAACTGTTTGTGTGCCAAATATATGTTGATGATATTATCTTTGGCCGTACTGACCAACGTTATAGTGATGAATTTGCCTATATGATGAGTGAAGAATATCAAATGTCTATGATGGGAGAGTTGAAATTCTTCTTAGGCCTTCAAATTCGTCAATAGCGCAATGGCATATTCATATCTCAGGAGAAATACCTCAAAGATGTACCGAGGAAATTCGGCATGCAAGATTGCAAAGGCGTCAAAATTCCTATGCCCACAAAAGGCCATCTATGCACTGATGAAAATGGTATTGACTTCAATCACAAGGTATACCGCTCCATGATTAGCTCTTTATTGTACTTATGTGCATCTAGGCCAGATATAATGCTTAGTGTTTGCATGTGTGCTCGATTTCAAGCTGCACCGAAGGAATCACACCATAAGGCTATGAAGCATATTCTTCGATATCTAGCTCACACACAAACACTAGGATTATGGTATCCCAAGGGTTCTACTTTTGATCTCATTGGATATTCTGACTCTGACTATGCTGGTGATCGTGTGGACCGCAAGTCAACTTCTGGCACTTGTCATTTCCTCGGACAATCTTTGGTCTGTTGGTCCTCGAAGAAACAGAACTGCGTATCACTGTCCACTACGGAAGTTGAATACATTGCTGCTGGCTCTTGCTGTGCTCAACTGCTTTGGATGAAGCAAACACTCAAGGACTATGGTGTCAATGTGAAGAATGTGCCTCTCCTTCGTGACAATGAGAGTGCCATCAAGATTGCTCACAACCCAGTTCAGCACTCGAAGACAAAGCACATTCAGATTCGTCATCATTTTCTTCGTGATCATGTGTTGAAGGGCGACATTTCCAACGAGCACGTGAAGACTGAAGAACAACTAGCTGATATCTTCACTAAGCCCTTGGATGAGAAGAGATTTAGCAAGTTGCGGTGTGAGCTAAATATCTTAGAATCTTCGAATGTTCTTTGAAAAGGACACACATCCTAACACTTATGCAAAATTGATGACTTAGATGTGCAACACATGAAGAAACATTTTTCTTCAATCAACGAAGAATAACACTCTAAGTGTGAAGAAATTAATGAAGAATTTGATTCTCAGAACCCTACGACAATTGTATGCAGTGTCTAAAATCATCATTCTTATATGGTGGGTCACGCCACCACAAAAAGTTGAAAATCTTCAATTTAAGTTTTTCCTCAATTTTGAAATTCTTCAGTTTCTCAAATTCTTCAACTTTGCAAAATCTTCACTGTTTCCTTCGTTTTTCTTCATTGGCTATATATATATATATATATATATATATATATATATATATATGCATTTATGTCCTCTACAGCATTCACTTATAGCTATTTCTTCAAGTTGCTTTTTCTGCTAAGTGAATGTGATCGGACCCTTCCCCCTCTATGCTATACTCAACCCAATCTATTCACAAATTCTTCATATGCGTTCTATTTGAAACTCGTTCAAAATCTTCACTGTGTCCTTGTCAGCTGAAGAAATTGCGAACGAAACTTTAAAACAAATCTTATCCAAATTTTCGGTTTTGCCGCTCAAACTGTTCTACATCCCACGATGCATTATTCTATTCACCCACGATCGTACACGATCTCCACTACACAGTACGTGGGTGACACATGTCGCGTGAAGGAGAAATGGCAGGGGCACGTTCGTCCCAAATCTTCGGGCGAACAATTTTTCATCGTGTCTATAAATACCCCTTTCCCCTTCCTCACTTCATTTACTACGCTCAACCTCTCTCTCCCGCTCGAGCTCCTCAAACCCTAGCGCCGCCGCTACTCCATCGTCGCCGGTGAGGAAGAGCTTCGCTCCCTCGACCTTGTCGCCATCGTACTCACGCTGACCGCGGAAATCCTCACTCCGCCGCCGCCGTAGCTGTCTTCCTCCGCCGAGTTAGGGCAAGGAAGATCTAACCTGACGAACTTCCCATCTGTTCTTCTCAGTTCGTCGTGTTCTTCACTTCGGGTAGTTAAAAGTTACTTTTATTACTCGTGTTGATTCTCAAGCTTTCCTGAAAATCTTCAAAGGTGTTTATTCTTCAAATGTTCACACATATGAACACCACACACACCATATGATCTTGAACTGTTTCTCTAAGCAACCTTTTTCTTCAAGATTCCCTGATTGTGTGGATCTTCGATCTGTACAACTCTGGAACCTAAGACAAGAACGCTTAGTGAAATTCCTCAAGGTTCATCTGGTCAAATTCCTCAAAACTTGTTCTTTTCAAAAAACCTTCTCAGAACACATATGACCTCTCCGAATTCCTCGCACCTGTACTCTGTTCACAGGTACTCATGTCTGCTGCTGAATCACTAGGTTCTCATCAACTTAACTCATTTGCAGCGTTCCTCGAAGAAAAACTGCATACTTCTTCAAAGAACTCAATTGTTCAAATTCCCCAACTGAAGAATATGGCAGACGGTAAGAAGCCGCAGAAAGGAGGAAAGAAACCTGAGGTTATGACTGCGTTTGAAATCCCTGAGGAAATTTATGCTAACTATTGCACACCTGATGAAGCAAAATTTGGCAAAGAAAACAAAAATCAGCGCAAGGTGCGCATTCAGAAGATTGAACGGAGATGGGCCAGGGAATGGAGGGAATACAGATATGTGACTCCAAAGTACATGAAGAAATTCGCCCTCAATCCTCCATGCCCAAGAGCTCCATTGGCACCTGGCCAAGTAGCTGATCCCACAAGCATCAAACGTGGTGAGGACTTTCCTGAAGAATGGGCTAAGCGCCAAGGTAAATTGGCAAGACAAGCCAAGGAGGCAGTGAAGAAATTCAATGAGGATTCTGCCACTGCTACTGCTACTGAGGCCTCGGTCAAACCGAGGAAATCCATGCCAAAGAAGCCTGCTCGTAAGCCAAGTGCTTCACCATCAGCGCCCTCACGGCCAAGTTCCTCAGCAGCGCCCTCAAGGCAAATTCCTCACACTGCTACAGCTCCACCAAAGTCCTCAACAGCTCGTTCAAAGTCCTCAGCTCCTGTGCATCTGGCTACATGTCAAAGGACTGCTGGTTTCTCAATTGCCTCTGGTGTTTCAGCAAGTTCCTCAGCTGTACCAATTTCATCATCTGGCCCGACTTTGCTGAAGACCAAAGCAACAGCTGGACAAGGTCCTCGGCCAAGTCCAAAGAAGAAACAGGTCGCATTCCATGTGCCTTCTGATGATGAAGCTTCTAATGATGAACTTGCGGAAATCATCAGAGATCGCCAAGAAAGGGCCGCTAGAGCCAAAGGCACATCTCTGCCACTGCTGTTGGATCCGAGGAAAATCCTCGATTATATTGATCTCTGGCACAAGGATCCAAACACCCCAATGCCTGATTTTCATCTGACCCCTAGACAAAGTCATATGTGGACCCATTTCATCACTGAAGAGAAATGGAAGTTTGAAAAGGCAAGTGAGATTAAGAAAGCTCAATACAGAAAGGAGAAGTTCCTGAAGAAAAACATTGTCAGAATAACACCTGAGGAACTTCTCAAGGTCCAGACTAAAATTCAAGACCTCAACAAAAACTTCGATGCTTATTATGCTGATTGGCAAGGGGCCAAAGTCAGATTCGTCAACCTGACAAAGAAATTCACAAATGTTGCTGCTCCAACGCAACATGAAATTCCTCAGGCTGAAGCCTCAGCTCAGCCGACTGAAGAACATGCCAGCACCGCTGATGAAGTTCAGGCTGCTGATGAAACTGCTAGTTCCAGGGCTGATGATCCCATTCCAGCCGCTGAAGAAATTGCCAGGGCATCCACTAGTGGTGCGCCTGTAGAAACTGAACAAGTCAGGGCAACTGCATCAGTTGCACCTGAAGAAATTCAACCAGATTCCTCAGCTCCTCCTGCGTCAACACCAACTCCAATTCTTCCATCTGCCTTTGATGTGAAGAATACCAAGGCTACAGAGCGAGCTGTAGTGAAGAAAAGGAAGGCATCAGCTGTGTCAAATTCTTTGGCTGCGAAGAAAATGAAGCCAATGACCAGCTCACTCGAAAATCCAATTGATGCTATTCCGATTTCCTCCATGCCATCAAAGGACCTTGTTCCTTTTGGAGAAGACTATGAGATCCCAATCGGATCTGATGAAGAACATCATTCTGCTGCTTCGTTAGAGCAGATTGATGAAGAAATTGAAGTGGACGCAATCCCTTCAACGCCAGTCATTTCCTCACCTATGCCTCAGTTCACAGCTGAAGAGGCTGGTGTTGAGGAAATTGAAGATGAAGATGTGGATATAGGGTGCACCACACCTGTGATGAATGTTGACTTTTGGGAAAGTCAGCATCCCAATACTCCTCTCTTCACCCCGATCCAACAGATTCCTCAGTCCCCCGCACCAACAGTTCAAATGGGCTCTGAAGAAACTCAACCCACTCTCTCTGTGGATGAAGAAATTCCAGCCACTAGTGCTGATGAACCTCCTGATGCTGATCCTCAGACTGCACCTGTTGAGGAACAAGAAATTCCTCAGCCTGAAGACCCTGAGCTCGCGATTCCTGAAGTGGTGATGCAACTCACAGACACCCCTCTGCCCAAGCAAAAGAATCCGTTCTCAAGCAAACAAAAGTTCAAGGCTGAAGATTTCTTTGCCGAGCACGTATTCTTCACTGACTATAATCCATATGATTCTGCTCGCATAAGGAAGAGGCGTTTCTGGACTGCCAGCCAAGCCAATTTCTATTCCTCAGTGCTCTTCAACAAAGACAAAGTCTTCGATCATGCACATATTCCTCATGTGGACATGGAGTCTCTGCCCGGCTTTGAGCCAGTCCTCAGTGTTCTTCACGACGCATGACTTCTGAATTTCTGCATTGATATCTGTGACTGGAATGAAGAACTCATTCTTCAATTCTATGCAACTCTGCACATCACCGGAGACGCTGAAGACGTGAATTCCTGGGTATTAGACTGGATGTCTGAAAATACTCACTACAAGGCACCAGCAACTAAATTGCTTCGTGCTCTACCACTCAGTCCTCCACCTGATGATACTCGTTGTATCTACAACGAACCAGAACTTTCAAATCACTATATGCAAGTGCTGATGAAGCCTTTGAAGCCAAGGCAGGCCCCACGAACCAAATTCCTCGTCAAGGAATTACTGTATGTGCCTCAGACTGTCTATCAAATTCTGACGAAGACAATGAGTCCCATCAAAGGCCACGACTCAAATGATGAAGAAGTCGTTGGCATCATGAAGAATATGATTTTCAACATCATTCATGGCATTCCCGTCAACTTATATGATTTCTTCATGAGGACTTTGGCCAATATTGCTATGTCACCATTTGAGCTGAAGCCCTATGCTCCTTGGATTATGAGATTCATCAGGGCAAGATCTTCACTGAATTACAAATCTGACACTCTAAACCACGGTAGCTACTTGCCTCCCATTGAAGTCCTCAAACGGACAGTTTCATCAGCTGATGATAAAGGCAAGGCCGCTGCTGTGATCGATGAAGGCATTCGTCCATTGGATGGTCAATTTCGCAAGGCTGCATCTTACTCTACCAATGACGATTCTGCCACACATGACTCTGCCGCAAATACCTCAGCCAAGCAAAATCCTCAAGCCACAGCACCCAGGGTGATGACTGACCGTGAGTTACTCCTCAGTCTTCATTAGAAGGTTGATCGCAATCATAAATGGGTCAAGCGTCAGTTTGGTTCAATTCTTCACAATATGACCTCAACACACAATGCAGTGAAGAAAAACCAATACTACCTCCATGAAACCTTCAACCGTACCTGGGTTGTTCTGTCTCATGTCTACAGTGTTGCAGATCTAAAGAATATGGGTCTCAAGGAAGAATTTGACTGGTCTGCACCTCCACCAAAGAAATTCAAGAAGGTCAAAGTTCCTTCCTTAGTGGCCAGCTCTTATTCTTCATCACGTGACACTGATGAGTATGAAGATTTGGACAACACTGCGGCAGGCCCTGCTTCAACAAACAACCCCGACTACGCTGGCGCTCCTCCATCGACTTGAAATTCTTCAGGGGTGTTAGTCCTCAGTTTCAATCCTTTTGGTCATTTGATGACAAAGGGGGAGAAATCTGAGTTAGTCTTCAAGCGGGTCTATATTAAGGGCATTTTTTTAAGTTACAACTCTCGTTCTTCTGAAACTTTTATTTTGATCGAGTTGTAATCTTAAACCCGATGGTGCGCTGATACTTTTGTTGCATTATGCTCTGCATGTTTATTTCCTTGTTAATGACATTGCACGCATGCCGAATCTCATTAGGCACCATATTTCATCATGCATTTCAAATTCTTCATATTATATATAAAATGCGTGTATGAATTACATGATATAGGGGGAGATCCCCATGATTCAACTCTTCAAATGTGCATTGCCTCAAAAGCAAATTCCTCACTATGCACATCTTCAGGGGGAGTTCTTCTATATCTTGCAATCAAATTCCTCAATATCAGTGTATACACTTCATATGTTTATCCCCGTTGAAAACTTAACCTATGTTGTCATCAATCACCAAAAAGGGGGAGATTGTAAGTGCATCTAGTGCCCCTTAGTGATTTTGGTGTATTGAAGACTTATAGGTTAAGGGACTAATGCGTTTGTGAGTATACACAGGTCTATAAGTCTATGAGGAGTTTGATATTTACAGAGAAAGTCAACCCCTAAAAATGAAGTTCTTCAACTGAAGACTTTGATATTCTGAAGACTTTCTGAAGACTTTGAAAGTGAAGAAATTTGTGTGACCTTGAAGACTTGGTATTCATTTGTGGAACATGAAGTGTGAAGACTTTTGTTTTCGTAGTTTCATTTTCTCCTTCTTGAGTCATAGGAAACACCGTACTATTAAAGGGGGTCGAGGAAATACTAAGGAAAATTTTCCATGTGATGCTCAACTCAAAATCCTACACCTACCAATCCCTTCGAGTGAAGCCTTTGGAAATCTCATACAGTTCAGTCATTTTCTTCAGTGAGAGAGACGAAGTTCTTCTGGTCGCTGATGAATTTGTTCTGACTGAGGAGTTAGGAATTGCCCAGTGCGAATTACCTACACAGTGAGGAACATGATAGCCCTGAGGAATTTGAGAGTCAAATTTCCGACCGTTGCTGTGTTGTGCGCCAGCTGTCCCAAAATATCTTATCCACCTAATGGTCATATCATTGAGGGGCATTTATGTCTTATCATGTCGGGCTGCTCCCTAGGCTATAAATAGCCGCCCCCTACAACCACTAGCTGGTTGGCTGCTCCGAGAGAACTTGACACTTGTCATTTGAGAGCAAGCCATCCTCCGAGGACTTTGAGCGAAAATCATCAATTGAGGAAAAACCCCAAACCCAAACACCTACAAACCCAAAGTGATTGAGCATCACTGAAGAGATTGATCCTGCGTGGATCCGACGCTTGTTACCTTTGAAGACTGTGCTTCTTCCAGACGGTTAGGCGTCAAGGTCTAGAGCATCCAAGAGGAATTGTGGATCGCCGAGTGACCAAGTCTATGAAGGTTTGGAAGTCGCCTGAAGACTTACCACGAGTGATTGGACGAGGTCTGTGTGACCTTAGTTCAAGGAGAATACGGTGAGGACTGGGTGTCCTAAGCTGCATGCTCAGCGACTGGGTGTCCAGGACTGTGTGTCCTCGAGTTTAAATACTCAGCCGCTCCAACCAGACGTACAACTGAGACATCATTTGGAACTGGTCTACCAAATCGTTGTCTTCACCAACCTACTGGTTCTATTTCCTCAACCCTTTCATTTCCTCATTACTGTGTTGAGTGTTTGTTCATATCTGTGTTTGAAGACTTTGACTGAAGACTTTCTAAATTTCCTCAGTTCAATTTCTTCGGTCTGTTTGTCTTCATCTTGTGCTATCCTGTGATTACGCTTTCTGTACTCTGTGCTAGTCTTCATTTCATCATGATGACCATGCTTGTATTCTGTTATGCTTACTTCTAAGTACTTATTCCGCTGCAAATAGTTCTTCGCTAAGGAATTTCCTCACCGACAAATTCCTCAGTGAAGAATTCATAAAAATCGCCTATTCACCCCCTCTAGTCAACATAACGCACTTTCAGGTTCGCAGGATGGAGAAGCAGTTCTGAGGGATGGAGTTGCAGCATGTGCCTCGCGGCACCAATCAAGAGGCTAATGACTTTGCCAAGAGGGCATCCAGGCGGCTGCCTCAGGAGCCTGGCGTCTTTGAGGAGCGACTCCTCAAGCCCTCGGCGGCACCATCACTATCAAGCACGGTGCAACCTCGGGAAGAGCTTCCTCAGCCACCTGCCTTGGGAGCACCGGTCTGCGGCCCGGCCTCAGGGGCACGCCTGCTCCGGGCGTTGGAGCGTCAGGAAGGATGCTGGACCGCAGAGCTCAGGAACTACTTGACGTAAGGGACCCTGCCGGAGAAGGAGGAGGAAGCGGAGCGTGTGGCACGGTAGGCCACGGCCTACTGCATCAAGGATGGAGAGCTCTACCGGAGACGACCAAATGACGTGCCCCTACGTTGCATTTCCAGAGAGCAAGGGAAGGAGCTGCTGGTAGACATACACGGTGGAGACTGTGGGCATCACTCATCATCACGTACCCTTGTTGGCAAGGTGTTTCGCAGCGAGTTCTATTGGCCCACAGCACTCAGTGACGCTGTTGAGCTAGTGAAGGCTTGTGAGGCCTGCCAATTCCACGCCAAGCAGATCCATTAGCCGGCGGGGGGTCTGCAGACTATACTGCTCTCATGGTCGTTCGCAGTTTGGGGACTGGACATTCTGGGCCCGTTCCCTCAGGCACCAGGGGGCTATCACTACCTCTACGTTGTCGTGGACAAGTTCACCAAGTGGGCCGCGGTGGAAGCCATCCGCACCATCCCAGCGGGCTCCGCAGTCAAGTTCATCAAGAGCCTCGTGAGCCGATTTGGGGTGCCTAACCGCATCATCACCGACAACGGTTCAAAATTCACCTATAATCTCTTCAAAACATACT
The DNA here is from genome assembly GCF_018294505.1 of Triticum aestivum. Classification (NCBI taxonomy): domain Eukaryota; kingdom Viridiplantae; phylum Streptophyta; class Magnoliopsida; order Poales; family Poaceae; genus Triticum; species Triticum aestivum. The sequence continues at coordinate 300,512,203 of NC_057807.1, forward strand.
GTGCTAACCTGAACGCGGATATGCTATGCTTCGGTAGCACACCCCCGGAGCAACGGCCAGGCTGAGCGAGCCAACGCAGAGGTCCTGAGGGGCCTCAAAACCAGGACCTTCAAGAAGAAGCTGGAGGCCTGCGGCAGGGGCTGGTACGACGAGCTCCAGTCTGTGCTGTGGTCTATCCGCACGACCGCGGCCAAGCCAACTGGCGAGACCCCATTCTTCCTCGTCTATGGAGCTGAGGCTGTCCTCCCTCACGAGGTCAGGCATCATTCCGCACGGGTCCTGGCGTTCAACGAGACGTAGCAGGATGCCATGCGGGGGATGGATCTTGTGCTGGGGGAGGAACACCGTCGAAAGGCCGCACTGCGAGCGGCAAGGTATCAATAGGCGCTGTGACGATACCACTGCCGCAACATCCACCCCAGAAATCTTGAGGTAGGGGACCTCGTGCTCAGACGGGTCCTCTCCAGGGAAGGGTTGCACAAGCTCTCTCCCATGTGGGAGGGCCCGTTCAAGGTTGTTCATGTTTACAGGCCCGGCTCCGCGTGCTTGGAGACCCAGGAGGGGGTACCCATCCAGAACGCATGGAACATTCAACATCTTCGAAGATTCTACCCCTGAGAGAGGCCCGGTGCCTATGGAAAAGGCCCGGTGCCTGTGAAGAAGGCCAACGCATGTGAAGCTGCCGCATTTGGGGAAGACTCGGTGCCTGTGAAGAAGGCCAATGCCTGTGAAGCCACTACATTTTGGAAAAGGCCCGGTGCCTATGGAGAAGGCCAATGCCTCTGAAGCTCGCCGCCCGTGACACTCTCACGTAATAATGAGTGGGGTTGTACACGCCCCGGAGTCTTCGGAGTGCCGCCCTCAGGCCTCGGGGGCTCCTGCCCACGCCCAGTGGCAGCACTTAGCTCCACGCTGGTGAGAAGACATCAAAGAATAGATTAGGTGCCAGACGCGGCTTTTTCATTTCCTTTCTGCAGTTGGCTTGTTCTTTCCTATTTGAAGTTTTAGTTGAAGCTGTTGCCGCCTCTGGCTTGTGACCCTTTGTCTTTTTCACTCACTTGCCTCGGTTTTCCCTCGCGCAAGTCTCGCGAGGGAGGTACGCGGGCACCCTCGCGAGTGTTTTCTGCCCTGGTCGTTTGAAGCTTTCCTATTCGAGTCCGCTGAGGGAGCACCCCTCCCAGTCCTTGCCCCACGGAAATCGCGACGCGAGCACAGGAGCCGGGTCGGTCGCCCCCACAACCAAAACCGGAAGCCACCCCTCTTGACTAATCCTTGCAGGACATGAAGCGCACAACGAGGCCTCAGCCTCGGGAGGCGAAGACCATGACAAGCCTCCCCGAGTTAAGTAACTCCTGAACACGGGCACACGGCATGGAAACGTAGCATGGAAATAGCGGAAACAACACAGTAATTAATGGTAACAGTTCAACACGCCCCCGCGGGGCCCTACACTACTTCCTCTTTTGCGCAGGAAAGGAAGAAAGGCAAAACAGGCATGACTTGCTCGGCACCAGCTCGCGGCGAGGGCTCGTACTGCCTCTGGAGCTCAGTTAGATTCCCCCCTCTCGCTTCACCGGGGCGCGACGATAGACTGACCCGCTACCTTCCCCCAGGCGGGCGCGATGGTGCGGGGGCTGGTCGCGACCCCCACTGGAGGAGCTGCTGTCCCAAGGAGAGTCGCGAAGCTTGGCGAGCCCCGAGCACCGCTGCCCCCGCGCCTGCCGCCATCTTCGTCCTGATCAACACCGGGAGTGAGCGCCCGGCCGCGGTTATCATCTTCGGGGCAGCACCCAGCGCGGCGATCGTCTTCCCCGAACACCCTCACATAGAGGGTGGCGTCGCCGTCGAACTTGAAGTGCAGGGTGTACCGCCGGCTCAGGCCACGCGCACGGGGAAAAGTTTGCCAGCCGCGGGTCAGGGCCAAACTCCCAGCGGCGGAGACCTCTAGTGAAGCCCAGGAGACCCTGCTGCAGCAGCCATCCGCCTGAAGCCAGAGGCCGCCCGGAGCGCCAGCCGGAAGTTCACCTATAAAGAAGCGAGGAAGCTGGAGCCAGGTGCTGGTCGGGTCCGCCGACCACACGACGAACTCCGACAGCACCTCCGCCGAGCGGAAGCGCAACCTGGGGGTCGCGCAGCCACGACGTGCCTCCCATCGACGACCGGGCACTCATCGCCACGTAGGGAGCCGCCTCCACGACCACGGGAAGCCACCATAGGGGACGTAGGATGCTTGCGGGGGCGGCCCCGGCCACGCTTGGTCGGAGGAGAGTTAGGCCCTTCCTGACGAGCCTTTCCCTTCTCCGCGGCCAAGAACCTCTTCGGCGGAGCCATGGGGATGGCGAGCAGCCGAGATGAAGAAGAAGAGGAGTAGCAGGAAGGGATGGACTGGAAGGGCTCGCGCCTTTCCGTATTTATAGCCGGAGGAGGCCAACCGTCGGCCTCCACAATTGCAGGTAATCATGACCCATTTTTGCATGCAGGGACTTGTCAAGTCGTGTGGTTGCCAAGGCATCATGGGGAAGCGGAGACGTCCATGCCCAATTAATCGCCATGCGGCGTCAGAGGCCGCGGGCTGTTGGGGCCCACGGCGCTTCGCACTTGCCCCTTCGCTTCTCTCCTAAGCCAACTTCGGGCGCGCCTTGGGCCCGGGGGCTACTGTAGGCGTTCTGGGAATGGGGGTCCCCAGACTTGCCTGCCTGCGGCCTGCGGCGTGGCTCATGTGGGGGCCCAGTGCATCCCAGCTTCATCAGCTCAAGCTCAAGACCCTCGTGAGGGGCCATGCCTCGCGGGTCGGACGACAGGAAGCTTCCTCAGGAGCAGCCTCCTCGGGAAGGCTCGTGAGGAGGCGGAGAGATCAAGGCAGGGTACCTCGCGAGGAGCCCGTGACGCAAGCCATGATGACCGAGACCAGGCGGGCGCCAGGCGAGCGCCGGCCTGCGCTGTGTCCTTGTTTCCCCTTCGGTGCAAAGGGGGCAAGCATAGGCCAAGGCATCAGGCAAAGGTTACCATTTCGTTGCAACAAGACCAAGACCAGCAGAACGGCAGGATGGAGGTCATCGTGGAGCCTAGGACGGCGTCATCGTCAGAGCCTTTGGCAGTCGAAGACCAACTTTAGTCAGGATAAGTGTACTAGATGTTCCCCTTCAAAATGGCCAATTGTTGGCGCCCTTCCCGCTCATTATTTGGGAAGAGGCCCAGGGCCTCCCTCTATAAATAGGACTAGCCACCATAGGGTAGGACACGGAGAGAACGGATCGAGCAGAGAGAGAAAGTCGATTGAACTCACCCAAGCAGTTCATCACACCAGCTCAAGAACATCCCCTTGCGAGGCTGTTCTCCCTTTGTACTGTTCATCATCAGCCCCTGAGGCAATCCACCAGACCACACACTAGAGTAGGGTATTACACCACAATGGTGGCCTCAACCAGTATAAATCTCGTGTCCCTCGTGTGTTCATCTTTCTTGCTTAGATCCTTGCAAGACATCGATGCATGAGCTGGTAGGGGAAAGATCTTCGTGCACACCCCAGTGTTCGAACCTCAAGGGTCTGCTGGAACCTGAAATCCGACAATTCTGACTGAGGAGTTAGGAATTCGCTAGTGCAGATTGCCTACACAGTGAGGAACATGATAGCCCTGAGGAATTCGAACCGAAAATCCGACCATTGATGTGCTATGCGCCAGCTGTCCAAAAATATCCTACCACCTAACGGTCATATCCTTGAAGGGCATTTATGTATTATCATGCCGGGCTGCTCCCTAGGCTATAAATGCCTCCCCCTACAACCACTAGTTGGTTGGCTGCTCCGAGAGAAACTGACACTTCTCATTTGAGAGCATCCCATCCTCCGAGGACTTTGAGCGAAAATCATCCAGTGAGGAAAACCCAAATCCCAAACCCAAACCTACAAATCCAAAGTGATTGAGCATCACTGAAGAGATTGTTCCTGTGTGGAACCAAAACATGTTGCCTTTGAGGACTGTGTATCCTCCAGACGATTAGGCGTCATGGTGTGAGCATCCAAGAGGTATTTTGGATTGCCGAGTGACGAAGTCTGTGAAGGTTTGGAAGTCACCTGTGAAGACTTACCACGGGTGTTGGGCGAGGTATGTGTGATCTTAGCTCAAGGAGAATACGGTGAGGACTGTGTGTCCGGGACTGTGTGTCCTCGAGTTTAAATACTCAGCCGCTCCCACCAGACGTACAACTGTCACAGCAGTTGGAACTGGTCCACCAAATCATTGTCTTCACCAAGCCTACTGGTTCTATTTCCTCAACCCTTTCATTTCCTCAGTTATGTGTTGATGAACCTGATCATTACTGTTTGAAGACTTTGACTTAAGACTTTCTCTATTTCCTTAATCCTATTTCTTCAGTCACATTGTCTTTGTCCTGCTTATCCTATGTTTACGCTTTCTGTACTTTGTGTTTGTCTTTCATTTCATCATGATGACTATGCTATTGCTCTGTTATGCTTATACCTGAGTACTTATTCCGCTGCTTGTAGTTCTTTGCTTAGGAATTTCCTCACCCCGAAATTCCTCATTGAAGAATTCATAAAACTCGCCTATTCACCCCCCTCTATTCGACGTAACGCATTTTCAACTTGGGGGCTTGACACCGCATCGATCGATGACTTGCGTTGCTGTGAGGTGGAGCGGTGGAGCCTTGGCGGGGTAGTTTGCCTTCGTGTGGCCCGCCGGGCCTGCCAGGACATTCTTGAGGCTCGTCTTCGGGGTAACCTTGACCTCGCTAGGCTAGCCTTATGGGTAAGGGAGGTTTTCCCTTGGTAGTATCTTGCTTCCTTTGGCTTGACTTGGTCTTCTTGATCCACTCTCTAACTCCTCAAAGAGCTGATATCTTTGCTTGGTCTGGTTTTGGATGTTGGAATCTTGCTGGCCCGACGAACCATCATCCGTGCACAAGTCAGGGGGAAACATACACCCCTGTTTGTGTACCCCAACAGAAGGAGTTAGCCCCTCAAAAATTTATTGCTGACATAAAGCATTTCGTTTGGAGTTTCTGTCCAAAGAAATTGACTGCAGCGAATGGGAGTCGAAGACAAAGTGAAGATGTAGTATTCATTCGTTCTTCTTCTTTCATTTATTTAGTCATAGGACCTTCATACTATTAATAGGGGTATAGGTTCTCTAATCTTAGATCCATTGTGATGCTTAGCCCAAAACCAATGAAAGATGCAAAAGAAATCTCTTGATGCTTTGAGTGATTACCTGGCAGTCATAGACGTTGTTCTTCGTGTCGCAGGAGATATCTTTCAAACTGAGGAGGTAGCTTTACTTGCTCCGCAAGTAATGTTACTGTTGTGCTCAATTTCTGACTGTTGGACTCGTGTCGTTCGTCCATTGGCTGCTCCACATGTCCAATTTGGTCATTTCCCTTCAGGGAAGGCCATGGCTATAAATAGCCACCCCGCTCCAACCTTGTACGTTGGCTGCTCCGCTTAAGATTTCTAAGAAGATTGATTGAGCATCCCCTCTCCGAGCGATTTGAGTTTAAGATCCACTGAGAGAAAAATCAAGAGCCCAAACTTTGACAGTGGTTGAGCATCACAGTAGTTCTAAATTAGAGTTCTTGTACCTATTACTCTTGAGAGCTGCGCACTCTCTAGATGGATAGGTGTCGGCTCGAGTGTTGAAGAGTTGTTGTCTTCACCGAGCAAGGTCTTCAAAAACTGAGAGTGATTGTGGTTCATGAAGGTCGACTGAAGGTTTGGAGATCGCTGACAAGTATCTACCATGAGTGAAATCATATAGAATCTGATCAGCTCTGAGTTGTAGGAGAATAGGGCGAAGAGAGTTCATCTTTCGTGTTAGGTCACAACCCCTCCAACCAGACATAGTCCTTTGGCAGAAGGGCAAACTGGTCTACCAAATCTTTGTGTCGCCATCGAGCACCACTGGTTCTAATTACTTTACTACATTACTTTCAGCAGTTTACTTTCATGCTCTGTGACGATAGTGTATCTGATCTGTTTATGATTGTTGCATATCATTCTTGTCAATCATTTCTGTCATTTCCTTTACTTATATTTCGTTGCTTGTCCTGATGCATTCTCATCACTGAGTATAATCTGTTCAGTACATTCATTTCCATTCGCACTTGTCATATCTGGAGTGTTGTCTCTGTGCCATATTTCATTCAGCTCATCATTGTTATCTCTCATATGTTTCCGTCATAATTCATACTTTGTGCTCTCTCATGTTACTGTATCTGTTTGCATATTACATTAGCATTGTCATTGTCAAACCTATGGTAGCTTATGCTCGATCTGTTGTTGCTTGCTATCTCGATAGTAATGATCCTCAATATCGAGTTTGAATAGGTTCTTTTCTACCAAACCTTATTTCCACTGTTGTGTCTAGGTCAAGTTCAAATTAAACATTCGCAAGATTTTTGAATCTCCCATTCACCCCCCTCTGGTCGTTATACTCTCGGTCCTAACAATTGGTATCACAGCGGGTTCTCTCTATCTCTGCTTATTAAAGGCCTAACAGCCTTGGATTTTTGAGTATGTCATATGCAGGTAGATCCTTGCACTCTGAAAGATTACATACGTTCGGTGGAAATGACTATCTCTACTACAAAGAGAGAATGAGAATCAGGCTTCAGGCCATCAACCTAGAACTGTGGCAGATTGTGGAAATGGATACACCTTTCAGCACCCCGATGCTTGAACTTCTGATGACAAAGCTATGTCGCGGTTGAATGCACAAGCAAAAAATATTATCTGTGCAAGTATCTTAAAGGACATTTTCATTCAGTTCCGAACACTTGACACTGCAAAACAACTCTGGGATGCCACCAAAAATGCTCATGAATATTTCATTGCTAGAACAGACCCTCACACTCAAATGCTTCGTACCATGTTTGCTGGTTTTAGAAAGCTTCATAAAGAAATTGCTATGGAACTCACTAATCGGTTGACAAATATTGTTGAAAGGCTTCATCAATGAGGAGTAGCTGATATCATCAATAGAGATGTGGTCAACAAGTTGCTAAGTGATCTTGATGTAACCTTCGATCACATCATAGCAGAAATGAAGCAAAGACCAGACTATGAAGAACTTCACTATGTAGGGGTCATGACGCTGCTGTCGATTCACGAAGAAAAGATGGAACTAGAAAATGCACATCAAGAATCTTCTTCGAAAAATGAAGGAGAAATTATCTCAAACTATGGCAGTTCGCAAGAAGAAGATGTTGAGAATCAACACACCATTACAAGGGAACTAGAAATGCTAACTGAAAGGCTAAGTGATCTCAGAAGACAAAATTTATGCCTCACAAATGATGACGAATTTGACTTGCCTGAATCATCAAGAAAGTTACCTCCAAAAGAAATGAAGTGCTTCAAGTGCAAACAATTCGGTCATCTCATAGGAGACTATCCTGGCAGAGAAGGAAAACCTAGTAACAGATGGAAATATCTTCACTGCAATGGATTCACTCGAATGGTTCGTCATACACGCTCTTGAAGAAAAATGAATTTTCCTCCTCATCTTCAAGGAGACCAGTCAGTGAGTGAAAGCAAGAGCAACCATCGAATCAAATGTGAAGAGAATATTACAGCTGAATAGGGCATGTGCTGATATGACCATGGAATCTGAAGTTGAGACTTCTGAATCAGAATCAAAAGATGAAGAGCTTCACAGAAGGATAGGAAGAAGCAATACTTTTGTTGCTTATGAATCATCTGAGAAATCACTCAAATCAGACTCTGATGATGATGCTTTTCGTGATGATGAACCTATCGCATTCTGTCTCATGGTAAAAACCTCAAACGATCAGGTATTAGCAAAACACCGAAAATCTATGAATGAATATTCTCCAGAATACATTGCCTATGCCAAACTGGTTAAGATTGATAAATCTCAACAAGATGAACTTGAAAGACTTGAGAACAATGTCAGGAAAACCAAAGGATTACTGGTCAAAGAGATGGAGAAGAATCAAAAGTTGATCGAAAAGCATGATGTGTTTTCCTCAACTATTGATGATCTTTCCAACCAATATTTCACATACAGTTGACTATGAGAGTTTATCAGATGAAGTCCTTAACAGGAATCGAGAACTCGAGTCACTATAAGAGTCTCATAACGTGCTTGCAAAAGTAAAAGTTTCTCTCTTCACCAAGCAATCTAAACAACTTCTTGATGATTTTGTGCCTCCTTGCTTAAAATGCCTAGAACGTAGCAATGCTGATTCTAATGCTGAAACCTCTATTGCTGTCATCTAGAATATTGCAACTACTATGAATGATATTTCTAACCCCTCTCCCAAGGAATTGTTGCCCTCTCTAATGAAAATTGCAGATTAAAGAACTTGCTTGAGATAGGAATGCTAATAAATAGCCTCAAAGGGCATCAAAATCTCTGTGATGTACTCAAGAAGTCTATGCTAAACAAAAATCCCAGAAAGTAAGGATTGTGTTTCGAAAGATAACTTAATGTTGATGGGACCTACTAGACTCCCGAGCAATATCCATGAACGAGTTGGGTTCTTGCTAAAAGTAAAACTCTAGAACCTGCAATTCTATATGTATATGACTCACCCATTTCTGTTGTTTCTAACGAGTTTGATGACTTAAACTTCAAATCCTTCAAACAACAGAATGGTAAGGTATTTGCTCATATGTTGGAACTAACTGCAGGTCTGGTTCACCCAAGAAAAAAATCTGGGTGAAGAAGTGTGTTATTGAAAATCTATCTGTCACTACTAACCTGAACTTGCAGAATGATTCTCTTCGAGGAAATGGTTATTATTCGCAAATTGGCATTGAAACTTCCTTGAATGGATATCAATCCAACATTCGACTGAAAGAGTACATGCGTACCTCCTCAAATCATTATGCTTATAGTTTTGGAAATAATTTCTATGCCTATTCATGTCGTTACTCTCAAGATGCACAGGTGAACTACAGGTCTAACAAAAGAAATATCCCTGCACGGACTAAGCAAAAGACATGCTCGATGCTCACACAAGTGTGGGTCGCAAAAAAGAACTAACCCTTCTTACAGGAGCGCTCTCAGGCACTATACACGTATAATACTATGCCCTGAGATCTATATTGTTGGTGCTTGTTCTTTGTGTTTGTTTTTCCTTCGTGTTCTTTTGTCTCTATTTTCATTGTGTTTGTGTTTAGTCCGAAGTACAACTCACTCATAGCTTCGTGTCTTCTTTTTGTTTCATCTCGTTTGGCTAAGTGATTTGATTCGGACCCGTTTATCCCTTTATTCTTTCTCTTCCAATATATGTTGTCCGTCATAAGCATGCAATTTGATCTAAAGGAAATTTCTATCCGACGTCCTTGGTCGTGAAAGCAATCAACTTCGAACTTTAATGTTTAATCTGTTTTGATGTTTCCCTTCTTAAAACCTTTCGGTCATGTGCCCACGATCCTTCAACAGTTTCTGAGATTTTTGCACGAAAAGGTTGCCACGTGCCCACGATCCCCATGATCGTGATCATATCCGTTGAATGTGGAACGTCCAGCTTCTGTAGGCCATAGATTTCAGAAGAGGTAGATCATCTCTCTAGCTATAAATACCCATCCCGACATCTTCTTCCTCAAACCCTCATCCACCTCCTTCCGAGCCCGAGCTCGAAGCGCCTCGCCATGCAACTCCGGTGAAGTCTCGTCACAGTTTGTCATGCTAGTGCGGTAAATCTTCCTCCCCACATTGCCATAGTCGATCTATGCTACCAAGTTAGTTCACATATATTTGGAACTGCTCATGTCACTACTACAGGATGCTGCAAATGCGACACTATGATGAGAGAACCTTCGAGAAACTGTCTGCGATGGAATAATAGCAAACAATGGTGTAAGAAAACCGTCAAAAATGTGTAAAATGTTTGCGATGATAGATTCATCAAACACGGTTTAGATTTTAGTTGCGTGTGCAATGAGGAGCATACAATTGGTCCGGACAAACTATTTGCGATGAGACAGAACAACAGAAATGGGCAGCTAGATCAAGGTCTGTGCGATATATGGAATACAGTTTGCTCTGATGAACCGTTTGTGATGATTGAGGTGAACACAAATGATTTAGCGTAACAAGATGTGTGTGATAGTCGGCAAACAGGTCGGTAATCAGAATTGTGTGCGATCATTATAGACAATGTCTTTTTTCATGAATTGTGTGTTTGTCAGGGCACACAGCTCAACAAACCAACATGTGGGCGATAATGTAGAAGATCTCTGTCGAATACATATTACTAACCATCTGCGATCAGATTGACAGGATAAATAGAGATATATACAGTCTTCTTAATTTAGTCCTTGTTGTTGTTGTTGTTGTTGTTGTTGTTGTTGTTGTTGTTGTTGTTGTTGTTGTTGTTGTTGTTGTTGTTGTTGTTGTTGTTGTTGTGGTTGTTGTTCTTGTTGTTGTTGTTGTTGTTGTTGTTGCTGCTGCTGTTGTTGCTGTTGTTGCTGTTGTTGTTGTTGGTGGTGTTGTTGCTGCTGCTGTTGTTGTTGTTGCTGTCGTTGTTGTTGCTGTTGTTGTTGTTGCTGTTGTTGTTGTTGTTGTTGTTGTTGTTGTTGTTGTTGTTGTTGTTGTTGTTGTTGTTGGATGTCCCCGCGACATCGTCTTGGCAAGGACGCTTCTTGCCGCCAACTTTTGGCTTTTCATCGCCGCCGATATTGTCATCGTCATTGCAGTCGTTGTTCTCCTCCTCCTCGTTCGACCATTCCACCTCATCATCATCGTCGTCCTATTCTTTGTCCTCCGACGACTCCTCGTCCATCTGGTTGTCGTCTGACGACTCTGGAGGTGGCGTCCCTTCCATGAACTGAAGTTAATCATGGTCTGGGCTCGACACCGGACTCATGGAAGATGAATGGGATGATTCCGGTGCTGATCTATCATCAGGCACCAGACTGCTGGCCGAACTGTCGTCCTTGCTGTCGCTCGACATGGTTGCAGAGTGTGTGCCAGTGTGTAGCGTGGCATGCCGGGGATGATGAAGATAGTGGACACTTAAGAGGGGTATGCAGAGAAGAGGAACTGCCAATTGAAGCGTGGGTTGACGTATTATCTATCCGCAATTATTTGTACCCAGTCGCTCCAAATTCCCGGGGTTGCGCGTGACTCCTATTGGCTATTTGGTCGGTTTCCTTTTTCAGGACAAAAACAAGGAACGAGTTTTGGGATTATGCACCGGTAACGGTATGAACGGAGTAGGTAAGTTGGCAAGCAATACATTGAGTTCTTCTTATTGATAAAGCCAGTAATAATCAAACTAGAAAGGAAAAGAAAAAAGACAAAGAAAAATATTTGCACGAATCTTCCCGTAACATCAATTGCATAGGACCTAGATGTGCATTACTTAGAGCACATCTAGATGTGCTTTAGCAATACTATCAAACAAAACCCCTAATCATCATTGCAAACAGCGCATAGAACATAGCTAATGCGACAAGCACAACTACACATGCTAGTTCCATCTTGACTCTTGCTTTCATCTCATGCCTGTGATTGATTCTTTCTTGCTTCATCATACTGATTGTACATTCTAGATCAGCCAGTTTCTTCTTCAGCTTAACGTTATCTTCTCCGAGCTTAGTGATAACACTCCGAGCCTTACCATGCCATTCTTCATCCAGCTAGTTAACAAAGGCACAAGCCTCATATCCCTTTTAATGTTAAATAGTATTCAGGATGAGCGGTGGCATTACCTCAAGTAAAATGATGAACTTAGCACTAACCTCTAAGGGGCAACTGAGAAATCGCCTGCCAATGCTGAATCCCTCCATGCATACACGTCAAGTGGGAGTGTGCCTGTGCACACAACTCAGCTTTTGGTACTTCTCGGTGGTGCAAAACTCAGAGTCGAACTCGTGTTGCGGGAGTCTGGAGTCATGCTTCGGATCCAGCGGCATATCGCTTTCCTGGGGGAGGGTCAATTCAGGATGGATTCAGCAAGGAGCTACTTTGGACATGCTAATAAAGACTAGGATAGATTGGAACCTGACAGGACGATTGGATCCGTAGTACACCTGCCTTCTGATGACCTTAGGCAAGTGCTCAGCGGCGACCGCCGTCGTGGCGGCGATACGAGCAGGAGTAGCCGCACCAAAACCATCAGCACCACTCGCCCATATTCCCCCAATGTCAGCTCCATGCGAGGAAATTTGGAGGCTATGTACGGATTTGGGGGAAATGGGAAAACTGTGGGGATAAGCTAACGGTCGGGAACTACTTATGGCACTATATGTTGGAGTATACGACACACTGTTTATACATGTCGTTTGTGTCAGGTATTACAACGTCTCACACGACTTGCGCACCAAACTGTGTGAGAAGACAACGTAGGTGAGAAACAGTTGCCGTTACATAACCGTATGTGATGTACTATCCTGTACATATAATTGAGTTATAGTGATACCGTGTAAACAACCGCTCTGTGGATATCCGTAAAAAAACAGCCGGTATGTATCTAGAGATGGCGGCGGCGGCCTAGGCAAGGGCTACCAGAGAAGAGGTCAATTCTCGGTCGGTGGGCAGTGGTGGCGTCATAGGAGGTCAATCCTCGGTCTACGGCAGAAGATAGGAGGAGCTCAGCCGTCAAGGTCGGCGGCGGCGTGATTCGAGCACATCTATCGCGATTGATGGCGGGATACTGGATGTCGAACTTCAGGCGGTAGCCGCACTAAGCTTTGCTCCTCAACCCTACTATCTCGGCGTGCCGCCGCATCGTGCTTCTCTATCTGCTGGGTGGCAGTCGCCGTGCGGCTACTTAATTAAGGTATTCTTTTGGTGAGTGGCTTAATTAAGGTATCCAATTCCTAAGGGTAGTGATGTACTAGTACTCTGCGTGTAAATTGACTGGCCATTAATTTTTGTCATTGCATGTCTGGATAACAATATGGAGCGCCCTCAGTAATTATGAAAATAAAGCCTTGTGATTTATGCATGCATAATCGGGCAGCAGTTAATCTGTGTATTAATGTTGTTGTTTTGTTTTTAATTACCATTCGTGTGGTGCAGATGGAACGATCTGAATGGTTGAAGGATCGGAAAACCGCAGATTTTATCAGTGGCATGACAGAGTTCATGAATTTGGATGAAAGTACAAAGAGGAGAATTGGTGATGCGGATTACATCCTGTGTCCATCTGCTGATTGTGCCAATACTGAGTCACGTGTAGTTGCAGATGTCTAGTGGCACTTAGTCTCTCGGGGATTCATGGATGGATATACAAGTTGGACCAGACACGGTGAAGAGGAGGTCATGGATGAAGATACCCAGTGCTGCGAGATGCCAAACCCCGATCAGTGTCACATGGATGTTGAATCTAACATTGGGGCAGAGGCGTCAAGCTACCAATGGAACACCGGAAAGCCGAAACGTCCATTGGAAAACCAAGACGTCGTCGCAGATGACGATGATCTTGATATGCCAGATTTTGCTGCTATGATTGCAGATTTCGAGGGCCCAGAAAAGGATATGATTGGGTACAAGGATCTCCCAACCATTGATGTAGACTCCAAGAAGCAATTGTATCTAGGTTGCAAAAAGAAATATTCCAGGTTGAGTGCCACCCTGGCACTTCTCAGATTTAAAGCAACAAACTGTCTATCAAACAATGGCTTCACAGAGATGTTAGGTCTTTTCAAAGAAATTCTTCCGGAAGATAATGTGCTCCCCAGAAGCACAAATGAAGCAAATAAAATTGTTTGCCCATTGGAACTTGAAGTACAAAAGATACAGCTTGTGTGAATGATTGTATATTGTACCATGGTGAGTACAAAGATTTGCGTGCATGTCCTGAATGCAAGCATGCACGATACTAGCGCAGGAGAGCAAAGTACAAGTACAAATTGGACGATGAGATCAAGACAGGAATCCCGTTGAAGGTTGTTTGGTACTTGCCTTTAGTTCCAAGGTTGAGGCGATTGTTTGCAAAACCCTAGAGAGGCAAAGAGGTTGCGGTGACATCACCATGAGCGAATTGCGGATAAGTATATGAGGCACCCGAAAGATGGGGCTCAGTAGGAATTAATCAACAACAAGTTGGAAGACTTTGCCAAGGATCCTAGAAGTATAAGGCTAGGGCAGTGTATTGATAGGGTGAATCCTTTTGGCGATATGAGCACCAATCACAGCACATGGCCGGTGCTTGTGTGCATATATAATCTAGCTCCTTGGTTGTGTATGAAGAAAAAATACATTATGATGTCAATGATTAGCCAAGGCCCAAAGCAACCTGGAAATGACATCGACATTTACTTTTAGCTATTGGTAGAAGAACTACTGATGGTGTGGATAGATGCACCTGCTGTAAAATGTTATGATGCTTACAAAAAGGACATTTTTGATCTACATGCGATGCTGGTGCACACCCTTCAAGATATGCCGGCATTAGGCAACACATCGGGGCAGAAAACGAAGGGAGATGTAGGGTGTGTTAGATGCATGGATAGGACAGCTAGCAGAAGACTTCCCAACTCGTGAAAAACTGTGTATTTGCGTCATCATAGGTTCTTATAGAAAAATCACCCATACCAAAAGATGAAAGCTAAATTTGATGGTACGTCAGAGGTAGAAGCGGGCCCAAGACCCTATGATGGGGAGGTGGTCCACAACATGGCTAAACAAATTAATGTTGTGCTTGACACGAATCACGCTTTGACAGTGAAAAAAACACCAAAGGTTCAAGTGTTTAATAAGAAATCGGTGTTCTGGAAATTACCTTACTGGGAAATTCTACGTGTACGTCACTGCATCGATGCCATGCACGTAGAGAAGAACATATGTGAAAGCATCCTTGGTACTCTGCTCAAGATTAAAGGTAAAAGAAAGGATGGTGAGGGCTCACTGCTCGATATGCTTGCTGATCAATCAAAAGGCAAGAGTGAAGCAGAAGATGATGACAAATTCATCAAACCTCTCCAAAGTTACAATTTCAGTACAGAAGAAGCAACATAGTTCTTCACCTATTTGTTGTCAGTTAAGACACCCTCTTCCTACTCCGCAAACTTCAGAAATCTCATGGATGTGAGCTCAGGTAAAATGAAGTTGGGACACATGAAGTCACATGATTGCCACGTAATGTTGACACAAATCCTCCCGGTGGCCATCAGGAATATGTTGCACAAAGATATAGGGAACACACTCATTGAGCTCTGTGATTTCTTCAACCAACTATGGCAGAAAGTTGTAGATCTTGAAGAGCTGGATCATATGCAAGATGATATTGCAAGAATATTGTGCAACCTAGAGATGTTTTTCCTATCGTCATTCTTTGATGTCATTGTCCATCTCACTGTGCACCTTGTCGACGAGATAAAGTATTGTGGTCATGTGTTTCTTCGCAACATGTATCCCTTTGAGCGGTTCATGGGAATACTGAAGCACTTTTGCCAGAACCAAAACCATCCAGAGGCAAGCATCCTACAAGGTTATACCGTAGAGGAGGTGGCTGAGTTTTGCAACGAATACATGAAACAACGACCTATAGGTTTGCCCCTCTCTTTCCGCGAGGGAAGGCTGGAAGGTAAGTCGGTCCTTGCTGGCACACAAATGGCTGCACCCGGAGAATTGGCAGAGAAGGCCCATATGACGGTACTGCTTAACAGCCCATTTCTCAGCGCTTACGCTGAAGAACACTTGGCGGATATACGCCAAAGCTTCTTACCAATGGTGCCTTCATCAGATGTGGAGATGAAGGAGCACACTAAGAACTATGCCGAATGGCTCAAGAAGCGTTTGGCACAAGGATCCATCGATGACATTGCTACGTGGTTGGCATAAAAACCATCACCTACGGTGTTGACGTACCAAGCATATGCCATAAATGGATACACGTTCTACACTGATGAACGTGATGAGTGTCGGTGTCAAAACCGGCGGATCTTGGGTAGGGGGTCCCGATCTGTGCGTCTTAGGCTGATGGTAACAGGAAACAAGGGATACAATGTTTACCCTGGTTCGGGCCCTCTCGATGGAGGTAAAACCCTACTTCCTGCTTGATTAATATTGACGATATGAGTAGTACAAGATTAGATCTACCACGAGATCGTAGAGGCTAAACCCTAGAAGCTAGCCTATGATGATTATGATTGTAATTGTGATCGGCCTTCCAAGGACCAACCTCTCCGGTTTATATAGACACCGGAGAGGGCTAGGGTTTACACGGAGTCGGTTACATGGAAGGAAATACAATATCCGGATCGCCAAGCTTGTCTTCCACGCAAAGGAGAGTCCCATCCGGACACGGGACTAAGTCTTGAGTCTTGTATCTTCACGCTCCAATAGTCCGGACGATGTATATAGTCCGGTTGTCCGGATACCCGCTAATCCAGGACTCCCTCAGTAGCCCCTGAACCAGGCTCCAGTGACGATGAGTCCGGCGCGCAGTCTTGTCTTCGGCATTGCAAGGCGGGTTCCATCTCCGAATACTCCAAAGTAATTATCAAACACTTAGACCATGTCCAGATCTGCGAGATGATCCTCATATACTATGGTAGTGAATGTAGCATAAATTTGATCTGCTGACAATCTCCGTACGTCGTGCCCTTGCATTGTGGCTTGGTCCAACACGAACCGGCATTTCTTCCCCCACCTCGACTCGCATTGCGAGGCGGTTTTATTGGCACGCCCTGCCAAAGCAGAGATCGTGTTCCTCTTATTACGGGATCTTCCATCAATATGGGTGTGCGTAACCCCACGACGACCATTGGCATGACTCTGTGTGTTTTTAGATAAGCCTCAAGGGGTCACGCTGAGGACTCTTGATATTCACCCCCTTTATAAAGGGGCCGAGGCCTATGCCTCTTTTCCACCTCCCTTGCGCCTTCCCGCACCTCGAGTTCTAGCACCCGAGACCTAAGCTCCAACACCCCAGATCCTCCAATATGTCCGGATCCAACGCTCAAGGCCGGTGGGTGGCCTCCTCGATCCAAGAGGAGGACACTGCGAGGCTTAGGGAGGTCGGATATCTGACCGCCGACATCCAGCACAGGCTTCCTGCTCCAGGGCAGGTCATCCCTACACCGGAGCCCAATGAGAGCGTCGTGTTTGTTCCTCACTTCCTCCACGGCTTGGGCCTCACCCTTGATCCCTTCGTGAGGGGGCTCATGCTATATTACGGGTTGGATTTTCATGATCTAGCTTCGGACGCTATCCTCCATATCTCGTCGTTCATCATTGTGTGCGAGGCTTTTCTCCACGTCACTCCACACTTCGGCTTATGGCTCAAGTCCTTCAATTTGAAGCCGAAGATGATCGAGGGGCGACATGTGGAGTGCGGAGGTGCCATAATAAGCAGGAACGCCGATGCCCCATGGCCAGAGGGTTCTTTCCCAGAAGTATCCGATGTATGGCAACGGAGGTGGTTTTATGTCACGGATCCTAGAGGCACAAAGTGGGTGGCCGCCCCCCGAGTTCCGCTCGGGCCCTCCGTCACAATTGGCGTCATGGACCGACGTAGGACAGAATTGGGGGCCCGCCGGTGATGTTCCAATACTGCAGAGCCGTATCCGGGAGCTCATTGAGAAGGACATTAACCTTATCAGCATAATTCAAGTAATGCTAATCCGACGGATGTTGCCGTGCAAACGCCGGCCTCTCCGGATGTGGGAGTTTAATACAGAGGGTCCGCGAACTATTAAACACTTCTTCGGCCTGAAGTTGGAAGGGATGTGTATATTATTCTTCGGACCTCAAATAAAGTGTCCGGACACCACCGAGGATGCGGGCCTAAGCTGCAATCGCCTAGATGCCCAAGTAAGTAACCTTAAACCGGACACTTTGTTTTTATTTTTCGTAGTCATTATTCTGAAAACCCTCCGTGGCCAGGAATGGCTCAGCAAGGCAGGGAGAATCAGGTGTCCGGCGCCACTTCCCAAAGGCTCGCCTGGTCCAATCGTTGCCAAGATGCTTGGCCGGGTGCTCAGCAAAATGCCCTCAGGGAAAGACGAAGTAAAGGATAGTGAAGCCGAACTTCACACACTGCGCATCCGAACCGGGGGAATTGCTTCCTCCCCAAGGGAGGATAGTCAGGGAGGGGAATCCGAGGCCACCTCCCCGCGAGGGAAGAAAAGGGTCGCCTCTATAGAATTGGAGACGGAGATGCCCAAACAGGGAAAGAAAGTGTCGCCGGGGGGCTCTGCCCCGACGGGCGTCCTTACCACGTCATGCCCGCCAACGGGCCAACCCTCTACCGAACCGTAAGTTAATCGGTAATTCAAAGGTACTGTGTTTCTCTGAGATCAATAACCAGAATTCATCTTTTGCAGTCCGGCTAGCAGCTCTTCTCAACAGAGTTCGTCTTCGGCGGATCTTCCTCCGGAGATGATGGAGAGCGAGACCCCACCCACCTCTCTGCCTCAGGAAGTGGGCGACACCGAGGTGTCGTCACGGAGGAGTCCGGATCTGCCGAAGCCAGAAGCTAATACGTCGGCCGCCCTGAGCCCGGAGCATTTGGCTCCCACGGGGGGCGATGGGACGGGTCCGACACAGTTCAATGTCTGGCCGGACATACTGACAGGCCTTCTGGAGCAAACTGCGCTCTCGGAGGAGCACCACTCATTAATGAGCACAGTGCTCAAGAAGATTTCATCAGCCACAAGCGGTTTGAATGAAGCATTTTCGAGCCTGCTCAGAGGCTTTGAGGTATGTAGTGAAAAATACACTATTTTTTGACTGTGAGGCACGCGCTAGGTGTGCTCCATATGGATAGTAGCCCCTGAGACTCTGGTTGCCCGCCCTAGGCGGAAGACGGGGGATCATATAGTAATGATTGCACTGTACCTATGCGCAGGTATCTAAGGGTCCGGGAGCCGACCAGTCCGTTGAAGTTGCCGAGCTAAGGTGGCAGATCGGATCTATTGATGCCGATATCACGCTGGTGAACGAGCGGCTGAACGAGTCACAAGGTATGTGTTCTGCTTTCCTTATTATGTTGTATAGGAAAATATGAGAAGGGCATAATATTCATGCAATATGTGTGCAATGCAGATGGTGCTGCTGCCGTGGAAGCCCTGAGGGCGGAACTTGCCCAGGCCAAGGAACAAGCTCGGGTTAGCAATGCGGCTGCCCTAAAGGTGGCCGAAGAATTGAGAGCCGAACAGGCTGCTCGTCGCCGAAGCGAGGAAAAGATAGCCAAAATTGGTGTGGAATTGAAAAATGCCGCCGACTGGTATGAACTCCTTGAAAATGAGAAGAAGGCTAGTTCGGCCGACCTGAACAAGGCACTTAATGCCACCAAGGAGATGCGGGAGGAGCTTCAACAGGCCGGTAAAATCGCGGCTGGGGGCTCCTACTTACTGCGGACGAAGTTTTTGGATCCGAAGTATGCTCCCCTGGATGGACGCTGGAGTCCTGCAGACGCATATGCGGACTTGGCGAAGAGTATAGCTGATGCGGCCAAGTTTTTCGAGGATCAAGGTGATAAAGAAGCGGAGAAGCTTTTCTGGTCACAATTCAATGCTCCCGCGCACCGGCTGCAGTTAAGTGAGAAGATGGCTGCTGTAGCGGACCTTCATAGGCTGTCCGGGCTTGCAATGTGGTCTGTAATAGGCCATCTTTGGCCGAAGGGGCCTAAGCCGGACAGTTACTTTGGCTTGGTGCAACAAATCCTTGGGGCCATGCCTTAGATCGACGCCATGAGAAGGTTGGCATGCATAGAGGGTGCACGAATGGCTCTTGCCCTCGTTAAAGCCTATTGGACATATATGGAGGCCACCATTGTAGTGACCCAGAATCCGGCGGGAGGCCAGTATCCGGCCGAGCACTACTTGGAGAAGGTAACAGAAGGTGCCCGCTTAATAGGGGCGCAGTGCTCGAAGAATATATTGTTCGAGTGACAAAGCGAATCATTGTAAAAACAATGTTATTTTGATTATGAGGCTATATTTATACTTTGTGCCTGAAAGTATTATTTGTGCCTCCTGTGCGGCCGTTTTTATGTCTATGTGTAATTCTGAAAGTTAGCAATCGTTGGCTTCAGCCCCCACGCATACAATGTGGAGGTGTTCGCGAAAAATATGCATAATCACACTTGTTCCAACGTCTTGGTCCATTAAGGAGGTGATCACACGTCGAACTAGGCAATCGGACTATATAGCTGTAACACTTTCACTTAGCCATAGGAGTTTGACAGTGGGGCTACTATGTAGCCCCTAGTACTTTTGCGTGCATCCGAGTACGGGCGCATATGTACATGGCCGGGAAACGACCCTTCGTTAATGCGGAGGAATCCTAAAGATTCCGGTAGGTCTTCGAGTGATTGAACAGTCTCGATGTATCATGACAGTCAGTTTTCGGCTTTCTCTACTGAGGTGCTCATCCGGAATAACCAGGGCACAATCGTAGTAGTTCTCCTTTGGCCACCTTAGCTGATAAGAATGGAACATAAGGCGTCAAACCCAGGAGCCGGGCAAACCCAACATTTGACCAAAGACATGATCCGGAGCTGATGCATATAAGGCCAAACTTGTGATGCCAAACACTCCCGAAGGTATTCGGACTTTGTAGCAGAAAATGGGCTGAAGAATGCCCATTCATTATAAACCCTGTATTTCTAGGTACGTGCATTAGTCTGTCGTGGCGAAGTGCCAATCACGGCAGTATCCTCTGTGGGTATGGAACCCATGGGATGTTTAAACAACAAGAGGCAAAATAAAAGGTTTACACAGGGGCTTAATCTAAAAAGAAACCTTTTGAGCGGGGCCCTGCTGCATGTCCGCGCCTTTGTCTCCGTTGTGCCGTATCCTGGAAGGGTATTGCGCGAATGTCGTCTGTAAAAAAGAAAACTCGTGTAGGAGAGTACAACGTAAGTATGCGGTGGATAGTAAAAGTTTAAGATGTTGGCCTGCCAATAAGGTTGAGCCAAGTGTGGGGCTATATTAAGTATTTATAGCCCCTAGTGTCCTCTATGGGATTACATATACGGTGCCCTGGTTCAGTTTTATCCGGGCTGCCGGACTCGTCTAACCGGGTCTGTGGTCTTAATGACCAGTCATGTTTTGTGATATTGGAGGCCGCTTATAGTCCAGCCGCTAGGGCCGTCGTGTGTTCCTCTGCGCGTGAAGAGCGCTCTGTTTTTTCATCATAAGTGATGATGCCACGTGGACCGGGCATCTTGAGTGTAAGGTAGGCATTGTGCGGTAATGCGTTGAAGCGGGCGAAGGCCATTCTTCCAAGCAATGCATGATAGCCGCTTTGGAAGGGTGCGATGGTGAAGAGTAGTTCTTCGCTTTTGGAGTTGCCTGGAGAGCCGAATGTTACCTCCAGTACGACGGAGCCCCTGCCGTAGGCTTCAACACCTGGTATCACCCCTTCAAAGGTGGTGTTGCTTTGGCTAATTCTGGATGGGTCTATCCCCATCCTGTGGATAGTGTCCTCGTATATTAAATTGAGACTGCTGCCGTCGTCCATGAGGACGTGGGTTAGATGGTATCCGTCAATTATTGGGTCAAGCACCAAGGCCTGTGATCCTCCGTGCCGAATACTAGTTAGGCAGTCCGTGTGATCGAAGGTGATTGGACATGCCATCCAGTAGTTAGGTTTGGGTACGATGGGCTCTATATCGTACGCGTCTTTGAGCGCGTGTTCGTGCCTTCTCGTGGATGTGTGAGTCGCGTGGATCATGTTTAGTGTGATCATGTTTACTGTTTTAACCTCTGGTGGGAAATTTTTTGACCCCAGTGTTCGGCTGGCAAGGTTCATCCTCGTCTTCACTTGGTGTTTCCCTTCCCTTGTGTTCGACATTTAATTTGCCAGCTTGCTTGAAGACCCAACACTCTCTGTGCGTGTGGTTCGCAGGTTTGTCGGGGGTGCCATGAATTTGGCACAGTCTGTCCAGGACTCTGTTCAGACCGGACGGTCCCTCTTTACTGCCTTTAAATGGCTTCTTTTGCTGATCAGGTCGAGAGCCCCTGAATCCGGCATTGACCGCTGTGTTGTCCGGGCTCTCTTCTTTGTTTTGGCGTTTATTTTTATTACGCCGTGGCTTCCCATTGCCGTCCCTTATTCCGGATGTGCTTGGGTTGCTGGTGCCTTTACAGGCCAACCAGTTATCTTCACCCGCGCAAAAGCGGGTCATAAGGCTTGTTAAGGCTGCCATTGTCCTTGGCTTTTCTTGGCCGAGGTTTCTGGCGAGCCACTCGTCGCGGATGCTGTGTTTGAATGCTGCTAACGCTTCAGCGTCTGGACAATCGACAATTCGATTCTTCTTAGTGAGGAATCTGTTCCAAAGCTTGCGGGCGGACTCTTCGGGTTGTTGGATTATGTGACTTAAATCGTCTGCATGTGGAGGCCGGACATAAGTCCCTTGAAAATTGGCCCTGAAAGCATCCTCGAGTTCCTCCCAACTCCCAGTTGAATTTTCGGTGAGGCTCTTCAACCAGTGTCGAGCTGGTCCCTTCAACTTGAGGGGAAGGTACTTGATGGCGTGGAGGTCATCTCCACGAGCCATGTGAATATGCAGGATAAAATCCTCAATCCAGACCCCTGGGTCTGTCGTTCCGTCGTATGCCTCTACGTTCACAGGTTTAAAACCTTGTGGAAATTCATGGTCCAGTACTTCTTCGGTGAAGCACAGGGGTTGAGCAGCCCCTCTGTATCTGGATGTGCTGTGGCATGCCGTCGGCTGTTGTTGTGTCTGGTGTTTATTCCTAACTGGTATTTGGTTGGTATGATCGTTTTGGTGACCATACTCCCTCGCCGGGGTGTGTCCCTTAGATCCGTAGATGGACCTGGCCGCGCCGGCTTTCTTATCCAGGTGCTCACGTAGATCGTGCGCATCGTTGGTAGCCGCTCTGTTGCGGTTATGAAGTGGTACATCTGGCCTCCTGGTCGTGTTATTCTTTGGTGGAATGGCCTCGTCGTCGAACTCTGGCAGTAGCTTGCGTTTTGGATAGATCTTTGTATGGCGATCGTCGCCGTATCTTTCTTCAGTCTCTAGTACTTTATTCCATCTGCGATTGAGCGTTTCCTGTGCGGCTTTTAGCCGTTGCTTCTGCTTCTTTAGACTTCTCGTTGTGTCCATAAGCCTCCTGTGGAGGTTATCTCGCTCCACGCGTTCTTCCGGGATGATGAATGCATCATCATCCAGACTGTGTTCTTGTCCTGGGGCGGTTTGATGGACTCGTCCCTCAGGATCATTATGATCGGACGTCTGCTCCGAACTGGGTTCAGCGTGATCTGGCTCATCCTGCTCCATCGCTGGGTCCATGTGGTCGTTATTGCCTTCGGATTTGACTGGTATGTCGATCTTTCTGGCGCTCTTGTCGCTATTTTTACTGTTGCTAGACTTTGAGCGGCGTCTGTGCCATCGTTTTGGCTTTTGCCCGGGGGTTTTATCTTTCGGATTGTCGCCATCGTGCTCCTTGGGTGTATCCACCATGTATATATCGTGTGACGAGGTAGTAGTCCAGCGCCCCAGAGGCTCTGAATCTTCTCCTGCATCGTCGTCCATACCGTCGATGCCTTCGGAGTCAAAGTCAAGCACGTCAGTTAGATCTTCGACTGTGGAAATGAAGTGGGTGGTGGGTGGGCAGCGAATTCCTTCGTCGCCTGCTTCCCACTTGATCCGGACATAGTTCGGCCAAGAGCCTCCTGACAAAGAGAGAGACTTTAATAAGTTCAGCATGTCGCCGAAGGGCGAGTGCTGGAAGATATCCGCAGCGGTAAACTCCATTACCGGAGCCCGACCAGGCTCGGCGGGCTCGGGAGCGCACGGACTGGAACCTACAACCGGACACGAGTCCGGGAGTCCGGAGTCACAGGCTTCCTTAGAAGTGAGGCCGGTGTTCGGCTCTACCGCCAATGGGTGTGCGACATGTGGGGTGGGGTCCATCCCTCCGTCCTTAGGCAACGCAGCCTACTCCGGATTTAGGTCCGGGGCTACTGCTGGGGTGATATCCCGAGCATTGTCCGACAGCAGGTCTAAGCCGTGCTCATCGTGACTGTCCGGTGCTCCTGGCACAGGCCCGAATCCGTCGAAGATCAAGTCTCCGTGAATGTCCGCCGTGTAGTTCAGGTTTCCGAATCTGACCTGGTGGCCAGGGGCGTAGCTGTCGATCTACTCCAGATGGCCAAGCGAATTAGCCCGCAGTGCAAAGCCATCGAATACAAAGACCTGTCCGGGGAGAAAAGTCTCGCCCTGGAACGTGTTGTCGACGATTGAAGGCGCCATCAAGCCTTGCAGCAATGACACAGAGGAACTCTCAATGAAAGCACCAATGTCGGTGTCAAAACCGGCGGATCTTGGGTAGGGGGTCGCGATTTGTGCGTCTTAGGCAGATGGTAACAGGAAGAAAGGGAGATAATGTTTACCCAGGTTCAGGCACTCTCGATGGAGGTAAAACCCTAATTCCTGCTTGATTAATATTGACGATATGAGTAGTACAAGAGTAGATCTACCACGAGATCGTAGAGGCTAAACCCTAGAAGCTAGCCTATGATGATTATGATTGTAATCGTGATCGGCCTTCTACGGACCAACCTCTCCGGTTTATATAGACACCGAAGAGGGCTAGGGTTTACACGGAGTCGGTTACAAGGAAGGAAATACAATATCCGGATCGCCAAGCTTGTCTTCCACGCAAAGGAGAGTCCCATACGGACACAGGACGGAGTCTTGAGTCTTGTATCTTCACGCTCCAATAGTCCGGACGATGCATATAGTCCGGCTATCCGGATACCCCCTAATCCAGGACTCCCTCAATGAGAAGACCTCATATCAGAACAGCTCTGTTCGAAAAGAATGCATGACAATAGATGAAGCTGGTAAAAGGGTATACTATGGATCCATCAAAGAGATTTGTGAGCTTGACTATGTGAAAATTAAGGTGGCATTATTCAGGTGCTCATGGATCCCTCTTGGTCAAGTAAAGGTTGATGATTACAGGAAGACTTGTGTTAACAAGATAACGATGGCATATCACGCGGACCCGTTCATTCTTGCCAGCGATGCTACACTGATTTTCTTTGCAGAAGACACTTTGCATAAGAACTGCCATGTAGTGATGCATGGGAAGAGGAGGGTACTAGGTGTAGACGATGTTGCCGATGAGGACGAGTACAATGAATTTGATGTGTTGCCAGCCAAGGGATCACGCAAGCTTGTATCAGAGAAGCGTAAAATCATCAGAAAACCCAAGTTCATTCGGGGTCAACTTAATGATCCCAGTGCCCCCATGTACATGGGAATTAAGCCATAAGACTAGTCTTTATGCCTACCCTGCAACTTAATTCGTTCAATTTAGAATTGTCGCATGTACAGAATTTTCAGTTATGCCCGATTTTCTGTTGATGTAAGAACCATTAATATGTTGACCTTGATATGCCGTCAGCTCAGGCAATGAATATGAACTGTTTTTTGTTATTATTATTATTATTATTATTATTATTATTATTATTATTATATCATAGAGGTAGCACACTCAATTGATCTCACTACAGTATGTGTGAACAAAAATATGTATGCAATCTGGTTTGTGAATAGCACACGGTTCATTGATGAAAGCCGTGTGCCGACAAAACCCCGCCCATGATCTAAGTCGTGCGTTCTAATTAGCCAGAATACAAACCCCACAGATCGTACGTCTGCATCGTTGGATGCTCCCAGATTGAACGACGATTGTCATCCCTTTCGACAACACATGCAGTTTCGGTTGTAATTTTATTTTTATGCACAAAATGCACGTTAAACTCAAAAAATGTCTTAAATATAGCTAACGATACCCGAAATGCGCCAGAAAATAAAACCCGTTGTATAATGGTGATTGCGTATCGTGGAAATATTTATGAGGCCAAACAATGAAGTCATCGGCCACAGGAGTTTGAATTGACACGTCTCCTTTGGAAAATCATGATCCTTTATGTGAGATGCTCCGGTTTGGAAGGAGCGATCGTCAAAACTTGTGCCAAACTTTACCAATCTTTTCCACGGGGTCGTGATAGCACGCCACGGGCACACATCGATTTTGATGATGTCTGGACTCCATCTGAATTTCCTGTAATTAAAATACCAACCAGGCCTACACCAGTGGCCGCACCTCGTGGCCGAAATGTTTGAAACTTCTCCGCGCTTCTCAAACAAACATATGAGAACTCGCAAAGCGATGCACAAATAATCTGTACACCATCTTTGCTAGGCTGGTCGTAATGGGATATCATAGCTAGTATCATGCCAACTAGGAAATTTTGATGAGCTGTCGTAGAATTAAATGAAGAAAGAGAGGGTTAAGTATCATATCATGAAACTGTCTCATAATAAATGCTATGCTACTATGTGTCATGCATGATACTAGTATATGATCGATACTATCTAGCTACCTCTGTAATGCACGCATAGTATCATAAGTTAGTATCTTAGGTTGTCTTATTAATTGCGATGCATGGCACAAAGTAGTACAACATTTAATATGTGACACAGTATATCATGATATGATACCCGGACCACACCCTCTCTTTCCTCATTTAACTGTGTGCCACATCATCCAAAAAGTCTAGTTGGCACGCATATGATACCGCTTGATACTCCCATTACGACCAACCTTAGGGTGGCCATAGTGGGGGTATCATAGCCGGTATCATGGACTTGAGAATAGCAAATATGATGATGTGTGGCAAAAAAGCAGTAACATAGATACTGTAACATATATAATATAAATGCTATACTACTTTGTGTCATAGATGCTGTAACATATATAATATAAATGCTATACTACTTTGTGTCATGCACATGGCCATAAATACGGTCATCTATGGTATACATATACTAGCTCTATGATACTATATATATGCACTATATGAAGGTACGTATGTAGTATCATACACTAGTATCATATGCATGATATTATAGTATATATGATACTTCCCTACTAACAAAGTCTGACCATAGTGGTGGTATATATCATAACCGACGATACCATACACTCGGAAAAATAGCAAGTATGCTGATGTGGGAAAGAATTAAATATAGTGAGGGTTGAACCGTTAGAGTAACATATAGGTACATACCGTATCATGTTAAATGCGATGCTAATTTGTGTCATGCACGACAATAAATATGATCTATGATACTATATATACCCTATGTATTATACTATGCGCTATAACTGAAGGTAGTATCATACACTAGGTAGTATATGACACACTCCACTATGAGTAGCCCAATTAAGTATAGCCTAACTAAAACACCCACATGTAGTCGTAGTAGGGTTTTTGACTTTATATGCATTAAAATGCAAGGTAAGTGCAAAGAATGACTTAAACATAGCAGACGACCTAAATGGGCCGAAAAATCAAACCAAGGGTATATCCGCGATTGTTTACCATGATTTTTTTCGAGGCAGAACGATGTAGAGTAACTGACAATTTGTAGTCGAAGTGTCGCGTCTCCTTTTGGAAACTATGATCCTTCTTGTGAGATGCTCTGGTATGGATGGTGTGAGCACCAAAATTTTTCCATGCGATCGTGAGGGCACGCCACAGTGGCACAATGATTTTCATTATTTTCGGGACTCTATATGCATTTCCTGAAATAAAAATACCAACAAGGCCTACGCCTCTGGTCGCACGCTGCGGCCGAACCATTTGAAGTTTTTTTTCATTTCTCGCACAATGAATGAAAACTCGCAAAGTGACACCCAAATGATCTTGCCCTAAAACACACGTGTATTTGCGACTATATATATATATATATTAAATGAGATCTCTTTTCTTTTTGCATATTCAAAGTTTGATATTGCTAGCGAGGCCTGCCGCCTGATAAAATGTACCAGAAAATCAAAACATAGGGTACAATCATGATTTCTTACCATGGGAAAAAATTGGAGGCGAAACGATGAACTCATGTTTTCATTCAAACAAAAAAATATTGTTAATTAAAGTAAATGTTTTAAAATAGTACATGGTTCACTCGCGGAAGCCGTGTGTCCACTAAACCATGGCCGAAGCCCCCCTGCCACGCGCGCGATCTGAGTCGTATGTTCTGTTTGGCCAGAACCCAAACCCCATAGATCGTACGTCTGCACCGTTGGATGCTCCCAGATCGAACAACGATCCTCATCCCTTTCAACAACAGATGCAGTTCCGGTTGTGATTTTTTATGCGGTTCCTCCTCGTCCGACGACTCCTTCACCACCCGGGTATGCTGTTACTTAATGTAAATGTTTTCAAATAGCACACGGTTCACTCACGAAAGTCGTGTGCCTACCAAACCATGGCCGATGCCCCCCCTTTGCTGCGCGTGCGATCTGAGTCGTGCGTTTTGATTGGCCAGAACCCAAACCCCACGAATCATACGTCTGCACTGTTGAATGCTCCCAGATAGAGCGGCAATCCTCATCCCTTTCGATAGGAAATGCAGTCTGCCAAGGAATTGATTCATATGCCAAAATGCACGGTAAATGCCAAAAAATGTCTTACATATAGCACACGAGACCTGAAATGCGCCAGCAAATCAAACCCGTGGTATAATGGTGATTTCTTAATGTTGGAAAAATTTAGAGGCAAAATGATGAACTCACGTCTTCATTTCAAAATTAGTACGTCTTCATTTCAAATTAAATTTTCTCTTTGTGTACATGAGAGCTCAGAGGCAACCGTTTGCACAGGCCTTTCCACATGGCGACCGGGGATATTTTCCACCCTTCTCACCTAGGCCGCCAACACCCCCCACGGCCCACCCGCGTTTCACTCAACTAGTCCACCAAATCTCCATCGCTAGCTCCCCCTCCCCCAGATCCGTAGCAGAACCCTCTTCGGTGTCGGCGTACTCACCCTGGCCGTGTGCCCGCTCTTCAGTGTCAAGCCTACCTCCACTGTCGTTCCCAGCACGCGGTTTCCCGCGCCTTGCCGTCTTCGTTTGCTCGCCAGCCACCATCTAGCATATCGATGCTGTAATCCTCGCCTCTCCTATGGTTCGGTCGGGTTTGCATTAAGAAGCATGTTATTTACTACTCTTTATCGCGGCGAGGCATATTTCCTCGCAATCCCACTTCCTATTTCGTTCTGTATGTTCCCAAATTGGCTATAAAATAATGAAGAGCGTATATATGTTAATTAGCTACCTTCCTAACTAGTACATATAAGTTGTATTTGTTCCAATAAGTTATTGCCGATTTACAGATCGCGGGCGCCCAACTCACACAAACTTAATAAATTAGCCGTGCATTTTCTAAATTATTGCATGACATTTTTAGAAAGCTTGATACCAAGTTGTTAGTTTTATGCTTATCCTCCTTTCTTGAGTTTCGCATGTGTTCTCTAGATGCCTAATAGCAGCGACATCGCTCCTGCTTCAGACGATGTATCTTCTTCTGATTCCGACAACCCTAGGACTTCAGAAGATGGTGAGGGATCCAGTAATCTAGAACATGATAGAGCTGCAGCAATTACCCTTCCGGACAGGACACGGATGTACGCTCCAAGGAAGCCCACACACCAGCCTAAAGGTGTATATGAAGTAACTAAGATCGATTTAAAGTCTTGGGCTCCAACTAAACCAGATAAAGCACACACGAGGTTCAGGAGTGTGTGTGGATTTGTTGGCAGGGCAAGGCTCAACATAAATCTGCCGGGGTTTCGGAAGGCTGACGCAGAAACACGGCGACGGATAGTCCGGGAGATTGTGGATCACTTCAACGTTCCAGAGCAGCAAAGAATGCAGGTGGAACACGCTGCACTGAAGAAGGCTAGGGATGCTTGGAGAAACTGGAAGCATGTGTTGTACAAGAAGTACTTGAGCGAAGGCAAGGACCCAGTCCCCGCATACCCCCAAATTACAAAGGTAAACTGGGCATAATTCAAAAGGGTCAGGGCAACTAAACAGTTTGCTGAGAAGAGTTTCAAGCAATCGGAACTTCAGAAGAAGAACACCCCCCCACCGTATGGGTGTGGTAGGATACTACGGCATGAAACCGATATGGGACCAGGAGGACAAAGAAGCAGTAGCGGCAGGTGGGGAACCAGCCTTTAGTGAAATCAGGGGCAAATGCGCCAGAGACTACTTGCGGGCACGTGCAATGAGGCGTGATGACGGAACTTATTACTCTAAAAACTCACATGATGAAGAACTGTATCAAGTGATGGTAGAGGCTTCCAAGATCCTTGGAAGGTTCTACAGGAACTCAGGGCCATGTGACATTCTGTCCGTTTCTCTGGAAACAAAAGAGCCCCCTGGCCGTGCAAGGGGTATAGGTTTTAATGTCCCGCACAAGAGGGCTTTCACACTCAGCAAAGAAGAGAGGCTCAGCATGAAAAAAGCGAAGAGTGAAATGAAGAAGAATAAACTATATGAAGGGTTGAGGAAGGAAATGTATCTGGCTGTTCGAAAGGATCTTGAGTAGTCAATGATGATTGGGAAGACTCTAACACTAACAGATAGCCAGCAGATGGGAGGGGAGGCGGGCATGGAGGATGCTGCTTATTGCGTGACAACACAGCACAAGAGTAGTTGTGCATCAGCTGACCTGCGTGACACTGAGACTGCAGCTGCTCGTGATGATGCTATATTTGATCTATCTGGAATGAAAGACGGACCAAAGGGCGTGCTTACACATTATGAAGTTACATTAAATGTGCAACAACCTGGGTTTGCCCACCCTTCTTGGAAGAGGGCCTCTTGTTGGACAATGTGCCATTGAAGCCGGGCTATGTGAAGTGCTACGTGACTGAAGTAAAGCCTGTATTCAATGAATTTGCCCTCAAGAATGTCCTAGGAGACTTTAATGAGCAAATGACCTTGGGAGAAACACTGTTACATCACATCTAGTGGCCATGAAAGTAAATAGAGTTCATCAATGAGATCCCTGAAGCCCCGCAAAGAGCAACCAATGTCGCCCCTCAACCGGTGACACTCTCCTTGCCACAGCAGCTCTCGCGTGCTTCCCCCAAAGAACCTAATACGCGTAATCTGACGGTTGATGCATCAACCTGTGATCAGCCGACCCAACTTTGTGGCGTACAGGCCATGTCATCCTCTACCCCAAAGCAGCCAATGGAAAGGCCTACAACTACTGAAGACGCACCATCGGTTCAGATGCCGGCCGCTGAAGCAGCGGGGCAGACCCAGCTGCAGCACATGCTCAGCAGACCAACCTGGTGGAACGGACTACTAAGCAGTCTGATGCTTCGGAACCGCTTGTTAAGTAGTCTGTAGGTCCAGAACTGATTGCTCATCAGTCCGTCGGTCCGTAGTCGTGTGATCAGCATACCAATGCGTCAGCACTTCCTGCTCAGCAAACCAACGCGTTGGCATGACCTTCTCGGCACACCGAGAAGTTGGCACCACCTGCGCAGAAACCAGACTTAGCTTCAATGCATGGTCAGCAGTCCGATGCCTCTGCTCCTACAGCCCAGCAGTTCGTCACAGCAGCACCACCAGCTCAGCAGTCCGGCAAAGATAAACCGTCTGGTAAGCAGTCTGTCGAAGCTTCACCGTCTGCTTGGCAGTCTACCTTGCAGCCAACCAGATGTTCTGCCAGAAATGCTTCAAGTACCAAGAAGGAAGTGGCCAAAAAGGCTACACCCGCCAAGAAGCACGGCAGGAGAGTGAAGAGGAAAGACAATGATTGCCTCTTGCTTAAAGCACTCATACCCGGAACCAAATTAACAGCAGGTTGTTTGAATTGGTGAGTAATATTATTTCTGATGACATGGATGATGAAGAAGTAGAATTGGTGCTTGCTAAAAGTAAAGCATACGTACTTGAAGTACGCAATTACGTCCATGGCCAGCCATTTCCTGTTGGCGAATACTTTGATGAGTGCGGCTCCAGTTGCCGCAAGTTACATGAATATTGCATGGATCAAATGTCACCAGGTCATCATGGTTTGCTAGTCCACTTCAACAGAGATCATTTCCAACACGATGCTGGTTCATTTGATGTGAGTTTAGAGGACTTACATCTCTTCTTAAACTTCAACGAGCTCGATGCCACTCTTGTTAGATGCCTGATTTTTGTAAGTACTTAACAAACTCTGATCAACTTCTCCATACAAGGCTGTAAAAGGTAAATAGCTAACTGCATTTTATTCCTCTCAGGAGATTGAACGCGCAGAGAAGAAAAAGGGAGAGTATTTATTTCATAGATCCTGCATTAGGAAATGGCACAACATTACATGGTAAGGACAAACGGGACTGGGTCGTTAACACGGTCATCCGTATCTTCGAAAACATGTCCCATGCAGAATCATTTCTCTGGCCATATCATGAAAGGTGAGTCAAGTAAATAACCACACATACAATGATTGTCTTTTAGATTTCGGCATAATTTGTAAGTTCATGGCTTTCTTAATATGTAGCGGTCACAGGATATTGGTATTCATTATTCCAAACAAGAACACAGTTTACTACATTGATTCTCTTAGAGAGTCAACAAACGCTCAGGATCTGACACATCTTCAGCAATCCATGGATAGGTGTTGAATTCTATGATGTTGAAATTAATTTGCATTCGTATCTAGTTCAATAATTGATGTTGTCAAAATTCATCTTCATTTGAAGTGTGCTCACATTGTGGAAAACTAAACCAGGGAACCTGTTCAAAAGGGAACTACCTCTGCAGCACGAGTTCTTTCTCCGGTAACACGCCGAAATCCGTTAATTTCAAAAAAATTATCCAATTATCTGCAAATACCTTTTCTTACGCTAGTCAAATCTTCAAGTTTCTAAATAAACCTCTTTCTATTTTGTCCAAAGAAAAAATAATACATCTAACACCAGTTAGGTTGTTCCTAATAGGACAAATTCATGACTAATTCTGTACAAAAAATTTCAGTGTCCTCAGGAAGAAGGAGGGACCAACCTTTGTGGATACTTTGTTTGCAGACACATGATCTCCATCTGCAAATCTACTAATAGTTGTGATGATCATTGCGAATTAGTACTAGTAAGTCTATCTTAATTAATATCTTCTACTCCACTCATATGGCACATTCTGATCTTAAAAATGCTGCAGCTCATCTTAGAACCGAGGACCCCTAAACCGCTCCCGGCTGGTGAATTGTTGATGGTTCGGAAATTTATCAACGACTTCTTCCTGAATCACTACATCAATCCCACTAGTGATAATGAAGATTTTAGCATGCCTTCTCCTGGAACATTGAGTAAGAGTTAGCCGCTAAACATATACACATGGATCCATTGTTTTCCATCTGATGAGGTCTTCGTATTTCATACAATATGATTAATTATGTAATGCATATATGTGTGCACAAATCATTGGAATTTAGATACCATATGTTCAATTACAATTGTTGCGAAATCTGATGAATGTTCTTCTTGTGGACACTATCTGCTCAATTGAATATTGTGGCAAATTTGCTTTTTACGTGCCGATTCAAAATGGGGTATTTTTGTTTATTTTTTCCATTGAATATTGTGGCCAATTTGCTTTATGCGTGCCGATTCAAAATGGGTTATTTTTGTTTATTTGTTCAATTGAATACTGTGGCAAATTTGCTTTTTGCATGCCGATTCAAAATGGGATATTTTTGTTTTAACCTGGCAATTTGCCGGCGTTCTGGGAACGGGGTCCCCAGACTTGCCTGCCTGCGACCTGCGGCGTGGCTCAAGTGGTGGCCCAGTACGTCCCATCTTCATCAACTCAAGATCAAGACCCTCGGGAGGGGCCAAGCATCACGGGGCGGACGACGAAGGGCTTCCTCAGGAGCGGCCTCACCAGGCAGGCTCGCGAGGAGGCGGAGAGATCAAGGAAGGGGTACCTCGCGAGGTTCTTGTGATGCAAGCCGTGACGATCGAGATCGCCCGGCGCCAGCCGGCATAGTGTCCTTGTTTCCTCTTTTGTGCAAAGGGGGCAAGCACAGGCGCGGAGTACCGAGGCATCAGGCAAAGGATACCATTTTGGTGCAACGAGACCAAGACCAGAAGAATGGCAGGACGGAGGTCACCGTGGAGCCCAAGACGGCGTCATCGCTAGTGCCTTGGCAGCTGAAGACCGACTTTAGTCAGGATAACTTGTACTAGATGTTCCCCTTCAAAATGGCCGTCGTTGGGGCCGTTCCCGCTCAATATTAGGGAAGAGGACCAGGGCCTCTATATATAGGGCTAGCCACCACAGTAGAGGGGATCAAGTTCTCATTAGATCCAGAGGCAATCGAACTCACCCAAGTAGTTCACCGCGCCAGCCCAAGAACACCTCTCGCGAGGCTGTTCTTCCCTTGTACTGTTCATCATCAGCCCCTGAGGCAATCCACCACACCACACACTTGAGTAGGGTATTACACCACAACGGTGGCCTGAACCAGTATAAATCTTGTGTCCCTTGTGTTGTTCATCATGTGGCTTAGATTCTCAGCGTGGCATTCGGACAGGATCGGTAGGGGAAAGATCTTCACGCGCACCCTAGAGTTCAAACCTTAAGGGTTTTGCTGGAACCCCACATCCGACATTTGGCACGCCAGGTAGCGGTGCGCCGGAGCTCTCCCTTCTGTTGACCCGCTCTTCGTCAACTCCGCGCTTCGCCCTCATGGCGGACAATGCGCCGCCTGCTACGGCCACCTACGCCGAAACTGGGGCGAGGGGGCTCTGAGCCTTGGCCCCCGCCTTGTGACAGGTGTAGTGGCCGAACAAGTTCAAGCCAGACATGCCGCCGCGCTGCGACGGCGCGGCAGGTCTGCTAGCTTTCCTGCTGGCATATGAGGAGGCCGTCCTCAAGGTCGGGGGCGATGACAGGGTCATGGCTAACTGGCTGCCCATGGCCCTCACCAGTGTCCCGCGCATGTGGCTGCTCCACCTGCCAGCGGCTTCGGTGGCCTCCTCGGAGGAGCTGCGCAGCTCTTCCTTGCCCATTATGTTGCACCGGCGCTGCCGGTCGTTGCAACTCTCCTGGGCGGCTTGCAAGCCCCACCCTCGAGCCGCCATGTCAAACTGTTCGTCCGCCAGATCGGCGCCGCCCTCAAGCGCCGCGAAGCCCCCTCGGGCTGGGTGGCACCCAAGGCCGACTTGACCTTCAGCTCGGACGATCACCCCTCCAACACCGCCTGCTCGGGCGCGCTCCCAATGCTATGCACCCCCACCATCTGCCAGGTGGCTCTCACCAGGACCCTCATCGACGGCGGTGTCGGCGTCAACGTGCTCTCGGTGGAGGCCTTGAGCCTCCTCCACGTGCCGCTGGGGCGACTCCAACCCAGCAAGCCCTTCTCAGGCGTCGAAGGCAGTTCCACCAGCTCCCTGGGGTAGATCCGCCTCCCGGTGACCTTTGGCACCCACGACAACTTCCGCACAGAGCCGGTCGACTTTGACATCGCCCCCATCGGCCTCCTGTACAACGCCATCTTCGGCTACCCTTCCTTGTCCCAGTTCCTGGTAGTGACTCACCTGGCTTACAACCTCATGAAGATGTCCGGGAGTAGCGGCGTCCTCACCGTGTCTGGAGATACAAAAGATGCCCTGCAGGCGCTCAGACTCGCCTTCAAGGCGAACACCGTGGCGCAGCCCGCCAGCGCTGGCACCCTCGAGGCCAAGGGGGCTGCGCCAACCAAGAAGAAACAGATGTTCACCCAAGACAAGGCGGAGACCAAACCAGTGCCAGTCGATGAGGATGGATCCTCCGGCGCCACTTTCAACATAGGCGCCAATCTCAACCCCGAATAAGAGGAGGCCTCGGTGAAGTTCCTGCACGCGAACAAGGAGGTGTTCGTGTGGGAACCCAACCAGCTAGCGGCGGTTCCAAGGGAGGTGATTGAGCATCATCTGAATGTGTGCCCCAACGTTCGCCCTGTGAAGCAGAAGGCAAGGCGACAGTCCACCGAGAGGTAGGCCTTGATCGTCCAAGAAACCTATAAGCTTGAAGCTGCGGGTGCATTCTCGAAGTTCTCTATCCTAAATGGCTGGCCAACCCCGTTGTTGTGCCAAAGAAGGGGGGAAAGGAGCACATGTGCGTCGACTTCACCAACCTCAAGAAAGTCTGCCCTCAAGACCCGTTCCCACTCCCCCGCATTGACCAGATCGTCGATTCCACCGCCGAGTGCGACCTGCTGTGCTTCCTGGATGCCTTCTCTGGCTATCACCAAATCAAGATGGCGGTAGAAGACATGGAGAAAACGGCCTTCTTGACCCCGTGCGGGGTGTACTGCTACACATGCATGCCGTTCTGGTTGTGCAATGCGGGCGCAACCTTTCAGTGACTGATGCATATTGCCTTGGGCCGGCAGCTCGGGAGAAACGCCGAGGCATACGTCGATGACATCGTGGTGAAGTCTCGGGAGGCCAAAACACTAATACAGGACCTGGAAGAAACCTTCGCGAGCCTTCGCGAGGTGGACCTGTGGCTCAACCCGGAGAAGTGTGTGTATGGTGTTCCTTCAGGCAAGCTTTTGGGATTCCTTGTGTCCCACAGAGATATAGAGGCTAACCCGGAGAAGGTCAAGGTAGTCGAAGGCATGAGTCTGCCGCAAACCCTCAGGGAAATGCAGAAGCTCACTGGGCGAGTGACCACGTTAGGGCGCTTCTTCTCAAAGATTGGGGAACGTGCCCTGCCCTTTTTCAAGCTGATGAAGAAGAAGGGTCCGTTCGAATGGACTCAAGAGGCTGACAAAGCATTCCAAGACCTCAAGAAGTACCTGACCAGCCCTCCGGTGATGGTAGCTCCACGCCCTCGGGAGCCCTTGGTGCTCTACCTTGTTGCCACACCCTACTCCGCCAGTGCAGCTCTAGTGGCGGTATGGGAGGAGCGCCAGGTCAAAGCGGCCCCACGACTGGCCACGGACCCGGCCGCGGCAGCGCAAGACCAAGAAGGCCTCGTGAAGACCATGGCCGCATAGATGGAGGCCAGCCTCAACAGGGGGACGCCCCCAGAGCTGAAGAGGCCACACCAGGCAGCCAGGGGCTGGGGGCTCCGTCATCTCAGGAGGCGCTTGACCCTTCGGAGGGCACCGACCTCGCCAGCATGCCTACCCTCGTCGAGCATGTTGTGTATTTCGTTAGCACGGTGTTGCTGGATGCGAGGACACGATACCCCATGCCTGAGAAGCTCTTGTTCGCACTATTAGTGGCCTCGTGCAAGCTACGGCACTACTTCCAAGGTCATCCCATCAAGGTCGTCTCGTCATACCCATTGGAAAGGGTACTCAGGAGTCCCAACTCAGCGGGAAGGGTCGCCGAATGGAACATCGAGCTGCAAGCGTTTCACTTGGAATTCAGCACGACGAGGGTCGTCAAAGGAGCCGCACTTGCAGATTTTGTGGCAGAATGGACAGGGGCGCCAGGGCTCGAAGCAGGCGAAGATCGATCACTCTCCCCAGGAAGTGAGGCGCCGGACGGCTGGGTCATGTACTTCGATGGAGCATTCTCGCGACATGGCGCGGGGGCTACCGCAGTGCTTATATCTCCCACTCAGGACAAGCTCTATTACCCCGTACAGCTCTGTTTCCAGCATGGAGAGAAGGTATCCAACAACATAGCAGAATATGAGGGCCTGATAGCAGGCTTGAAGACCGCAGCGGCCTTGGGGGTAAAACGCCTCATCATCAAGGGTGATTCACAACTCCTCGTCAACTTCTCCAACAAGGTGTATGAGCCGAAGGACGAGCACATGGAAGAATATCTCGTGGAGGTCCGCAGAATGGAAAAGCAGTTTTGGGGGTTGGAGTTGCAGCATGTGCCCCGTGGCACCAATCAAGAGGCTGATGACATCACTAGGAGGGCATCCAGGCGGCTGCCTCAAGATCCTGGCGCCTTCGAGGAACGACTCTTCAAGCCCTCAGCAACACCGTCACTATCAAGTACAGCGCAGCCTCGGGAGGAACTCCCTCAACCACCTGCCTTAGGAGCTCCATCATGTGGCCCGACCTCAGGAGCACGCTTGCTCCTGGCGCTGGAGCCTCAGGAGGGATGTTAGATTGCGGAGCTCAAGG
Source organism: Triticum aestivum (assembly GCF_018294505.1). Classification (NCBI taxonomy): domain Eukaryota; kingdom Viridiplantae; phylum Streptophyta; class Magnoliopsida; order Poales; family Poaceae; genus Triticum; species Triticum aestivum. Next base: position 300,550,064 of record NC_057807.1, read on the forward strand.
ATTACCTGATGCAAGGGACTCTGCTAGAGAAGGAGGAGGACGCGGAACACGTGGCACGACAGGCCACGGCCTACTGCATCCAAGACGGAGAGCTCTACCAGAAGTGGACAAATGATGTTTACCTGCGTTGCATCTCTAGGGAGCAGGGGAAGGAGTTGCTGGCAGACATTCACGGAGGAGACTGTGGGCACCACTCGTCATCACAGACCCTCATCGGTAAGGCGTTTCGCAGCGAATTCTACTGGCCTACAACACTCAACAACGCAATCAAGCTACTGAAGGCTTGTGAAGCCTATCAATTCCAGGCCAAGCAGATTCATCAGCCGGCTCAAGGCCTGCAGACCATTCCACTCTCATGGTCGTTCGCGGTTTGGGGCTGGACATTTTGGACCCGTTTCCCCGGGCGCCAGGAAGCTGTCTGGGCTATCCCAGTTGGTTCAGCAGTTAAGTTCATCAAGGGCCTCGTAAGCCAGTTTGGGGTGCCTAATCGCATCATCACCGACAACGATTCGCAGTTCACCAGCAATCTCTTCAAAACATATTGTGCTAACCTTGGAACGCAGATATGCTACGGTTCGGTGGCACACCCTCGGAGCAACGGCCAGGCTGAACGTGCCAACGCAGAGGTCCTGAAGGGCCTCAAAACCAGGACCTTCAAGAAGAAGTTGGAGGCCTGCGGCTGGGGCTGGTACGACGAGCTCCAATCCGTGCTGTGGTCCATCCGCACAACTGCTACCAAGTCAACCGGCGAAACCCCGTTCTTCCTCGTCTACGGAGTAGAGGCGGTCCTCCCTCACGAGTACAGGCGTCGCTCCGTGCAGGTCCTGGCGTTTGACGAAGCGCAGCAGGACGCCATGCGGCAGATGGATCTTGTGCTGGGGGAGGAACACCATTGGGAGGCCGCGCTTCGAGCGGCAAGATACCAGCAGGTGATGCGGAGGTACCATTGCCGCAACATCCTCCCCAGGACTCTCGAGGTAGGTGACCTCGTGCTCAGGCAGGTGCTCTCCAGGAAAGGGCTGCACAAGCTCTTGCCCATGTGGGAAGGCCTGTCCAAGGTTGTTCATGTTTCCAGACCTGGCGTCGCGCGTTTGGAGACTCGGGAGCGGTGCCCATCCCGAACGCGTGGAACATTTAGCACCTCCGGAGATTTTACCCTTGAAGTAAGGCCCAGTGCCTGTAAAGAAGGCCCAGCGCCTGTGAATCTCGTCGTCCCAAGGAAAGGCCTGGTGCCTGTGAAGAAGGCCCAGTGCCTGTGAAGCTCATCGCCCCAAGAAAAGGCCCGATGCCTATGAAGAAGGCCAATGCGTGTGAAGCTCGCCGCCCGTGACACTCTCACGTAATAATGAGTTGGGGCTGTACACGCCCTGGAGTCTCCGGAGTGCCGCCCTCGGGCCTCGGGGGCTCCCGCCCATACCGAGTGGAAGCACTTAGCTCCACACTGGTGAGAAGAGGTCGAAGACTAGATTAGGTGCCAGACACGGCTTTTCTTTTGCTTTCTGCAGTTGGCTTGTTCACCCTTGTTCAAAACTTTATTGGAGTTGCTTTTAGTGATGTTTGTCGTCCCTGGCCCGTGATTCTCTCTCTTTGTTGCTCGCCTGACTCGCCTTCTCTTTTGCAAGCCTCACGAGGGGGCTGCGCAGGCGCCCTCGCGAGTATCTTCTGACCTAACTTCGTGAGGCTTCCCTAGTCAAGTTCATAGCAGGAGCACTCGTCCCGGTCCATGCCCCATGGGAATCGCGACATGAACACGGGACCTGAGCCGGTCATCATCACGACTAGTGTTTGAAAGTTATCTCTCCGGCTAATTTTTGCAGGCCTCAAGACGCTCGACGAGGCCTCGGGCAGGAGCCTCGCAAGGCGAAGACTGCAGCGAGTCCCCCTGAGCTAAGTTGTTCCTACGCATGAGCACGCAATACCGTAACACGGCGTGGGAATAATGGATATAGCATAGTAATTAAAGGCAACAGTCCAGCACGCCCCCGCGGGGCCCCACACTTCTCTTTCTCTCTCTATGCAGGAAAAGGAGAAAAACAAAATAAACGCGGCTCGCCCGGCGACAGGTCGTGGAGGAGGATTCGCACCGCCCTCCGGAGCTCAATCAGACCCCTCCTCACGCTTCACCGAGGCGCGACGGCAGGATGACCCGCTACCCCCCTCGAAGCGAGCACGGCGACGCGGTGGTTGATCACGGCCGCCGCTGGAGGAGCTTCCATCAAAGGGGGAGCCGCTGAAGCTTGGCGAGCTGCGTACGCCGCCAGGCACGGGCCCGCCTTCGTATTTGTCACAGCCGTTGCCGAGGCTAAGCACCCGGTCGCCGTCATCATCTTCAAGGAAGCTCCCGACGCGGCGACCAACCTCTTCGAACACCCTCATGTAGAGGTTGGCATCGCCGTCAAACTTGAAATCCAGGGTGCACCGCCGGCCCATGCCACGTGCGCAGGCAAACGTCTGCCAGCCGCGGGCGAAAGCCACGTTACCAGCGACAGAGATCTCCAACGAGTCCCAGGAAGCCCTGCTGCAGCAGCCGTCCACTTGTAGCCAGAGGCTGCCAGGAGCGCCGGCCGGGAGTTCGCCTGCGAAGAAGCGGGGAAGCTGGAGCCAGCTACCGGTCGGGTCCGCCGACCACACGACGAACTCCGGCAACACTTCAGCGAGTGGAAGCGTGGCCTGGGAGGCCGCGCGACCACAATAGCCTTCCCTCACCTGCCGGGCGCCCGTCACCGCGCAGGGGATCACCGCCACAACTACGAGGAGCCACCGCAGGAGTCGTGGGGTGTTTGTGGGGGCGACCTCGACCACGCTTGGGCGAAGGGGAGTCAGGCCCTTCCCGACAAGCCTTTCCTTTCTCCGCGGCTGAGAACCTCTTCGGCAGCGCCATAGGACGCGGTGGGTGGCTAGAGAAGGAAGAAAGAAGATGCAAGTGGAAGGAGGAAGATGTGCAGCGGGGGCATGTGCCCTCCCGCATTTATAAACCGAGGGAGGCCAACCGTCGGCCTCCACGATCGCAGGTAATCATGACTCATTCCTGCATGCAGGGACTTGTCAAGTCGGGCAGTTGCCGAGGTAGCATGGGGAAGCAGAGACGCCCAAGTCCAATCAACCGCCACACGGCAACCAAGGCCACAGGCTGTTGGGGCCCATGGCGCTCCGCACTTGCCCTTTCGCTTCTCTGCTAAGCCAAGTCCGAGCGTGCCTTGGGCCCGGGGGCTACTGTTGGCGTTCTGGGAACGGGGGTCCACAGACTTGCTTGCCTGCGGCCTGCGGCGTGGCTCAAGTGGTGGCCCAGTACGGCCCATCTTCATCAACTCAAGCTCAAGATGCTCGAGACCAGGCTCATGATTGAATTGTCCCACCTGTTGTACCCAAGACGTCCAAGAAGGAAGCTGTTGTGACCCCAGTCGAAGAAAATAAAGAAAAAGAAAAGGCCCTAGTGCCTGAAAGTCAGAAAGTCGTTGAAGGAGTTCCAGTGAAGAAAAATGATGATAATTCCAGTTCTTCAAAGAAATCAGCCCAAGAGAAATCAAGGAAGCTTCGTGCCCCACTGAAGCCTATCAAAGAAGTTGTGCAAGCACCTGATGATATTCGACCTGGAATGTGAGTGAAGAACATCTGAAGAATAATCTGGAAACATTTCCTCTGTTCCCAGTTGAAGATGGTCCAAATGTCCCGCATTCAATGAGCAGTTTCATCTGTTAAAACTTGTATTTTTTGGGACCAACCCGTATGAAGGAGAAAGAACATCCTTGTCGCCTAGGTTCTGGACAAAAGAACAAGCTGTGTATTATGCTCACATTCTATGTGAAAACAACCGCATCTTCAAGGACCAGATTCTAAACTTTGCTGAGCTCGAAAGCTTACCCTGCTTTCATCACACCATCGAGCAAATTGAACTTGTTTTCTTGAAGAGTTTCCTACGCTTCAATCATGGCTAGAATCATAAAGTAATTCATCAATTCTACTTCACTCTGTACATCTCAGGAGAACTTGGAGAAGCTCCATATGGATTCTCAATGGATGACAGGAGAGGAAAAGATTAAATGCTCGACAGATCAATTCTTAGCGGTGTTGAATGTGCCTTGGTGCAAATTTCATGCAAATAGTGAACACATGCTCCACTATTGGGAAGTTTCCAAATCTCAACTTCATATGCTAATGGACCCCTAGCCAGTTGGTGATGAATGCGCGGAGATAAATACAAAGAATCTGGAATATGAGAATAAAGTTATATTCTACATCATGTGCAACTCTCTCACTCCAACTAACAGACCTGAAACCATTTGTGGCATCATGGGAAATGCACTGCTTGCCATTGCTCAGGGTATTCGTTTTGATATCCCATCTTTTTATTCACAACTTGGCCCGTGCAACCGATAGCCCTCAGGTCTTAATGCCATATGCTCCTTGGATCATGTATGCCATTGAGTAGCTCATTGAAGAAACGTTTTTCTGCCCCTATGTTCTGAAAGTTTACATGCCTCCAGTCCATAACACACTCAGAATTGTGAAAGATATCGGCAAAGGGAAGATGCCAATGGATGTCACTACCTCTGCCTTTGTGCCTGCTTCTGCCAGAGCCCCGAAAATCAAGAAAGCAAGAGTTGAAATCCCTAATGAAGGAAATCCTTCTCTCTACGAGATATTCCATAATTATTATCATTCGTTATCTAACCTTACAGGAGAAGAAAGTCAGCTTCAGTTTAAATTTTCCCGCATATATCCATCGTATCAACCTTGTTGCAGGAAAACTTCATCTGAAGCTTACCTCCTCTGAGAAATATCCCAATATTTTTTCCCTTGCTCTGATTATTATCGAGTATCTAACTTGCAAGGAACCTATGTCTCGTGTGTATTTAATCTGTGCTCAAGAGAAAATCTTCATGGCTTATCCTTTGTGACAAATTATTTCAAAGCATTCACTTTATCTAACAAATCTCTCTCAAAGATTGTGTGTGACAGGAAACACCTCATACACTATCGAGTGTATTGGAAGAGACCATGAATGAGATCATTTGTCAATTTCACTCGTATGAAGATTCATCTAGCTACCTTCCATTTTCATTATCTATTTATTTGATGCATTTCTTGAGGGGGAGAGCGTTTTATCTTCGTAATTATATCTCATCTGTCATTATCCTTCGCATTCCATTTCATTCATTTATCTATCCTCCGATGTGTTCTGTTTTGTCAACAATCGTCCAAAAAGGGGGAGATTGTTGGGGCAATATTTGCTCTGCTGTGTTTTGGAGATTGTTGACAAAAACAAGCATGGACTGATTTGGTTGCTAGTGCATACAGAGAGAAATAGTCCATGCAGTCCCGAAGGGAATGTTGTCTCCGGTATCAAGTTCGAGGAACTTCACCGAAGAATATCTGCATTGCAGAGAAGAATGAGCTACATCTGATGAAGAAATGTAGGTGAGAAGATTCGTGTGAAGCATCTGGTTCGGAGTTTTTGTCCGAAGAAATTGACTGCAACGAATGGGAGTCGAAGACAAAGTAAAGACGTAGTATTCTTTTCGTTGTTCTTCTTTCATTTAATTAAGTCATAGGACGTTTGTACTATTAAGAGGGGTATAGGTTCTTGAAGTTTAGATCCGCTGTGATGCTTAGCCCAAAACCTATGAAAGATGCGACAGAAATCTCTTTATCCTTCTAGTGATTACCTGGCAATAGTAGACGTTGTTCTTCGTGCCATAGGAGATATCTTTGAACTGAGGAGTTAGCTTTACTTGCTCCGCAAGTAATGTTACTATTTTGCTCAATTTCTGACAGTTGGACTCATGTCTGACAGTTGGACCCATTGGCTGCTCCACATGTCCAATTTGGTCATTTCCATACAGGGATGGCCGTGGCTATAAATAGTCACCCGCTCCAATGTTGTTCCTTGGCTACTCCGCTTAAGATTTACGAGAAGATTGATTGAGCATCCCCTCTCCGAGTGATTTGAGTTTAAGACCCACCGAGAGAAAAATCAAGAGCCCAAACTTAGATAGTGGTTGAGCATGACAATAGTTATGAGTTAGGGTTCTTATACATATTACTCTTGAGAGCTGTGCACTCTCTACACGATAGATGTCGGCTCGAGTATTGAAGAGTTGTTGTCTTCACCGACAAGGTCTTCAACCACCAAGAGTGACTGTGGTTCGCGATGGTCGACCGAAGGTTTGGAGATCACTGCTACTTCTTGAGCTTGCGTTTGTTTTTCCCTCGAAGAGGAAAGGGTGATGCATCAAAGTAGAGATACATATTTCCCTTAGTTAGAGAACCAAGGTATCAATCCAGTGGGAGGTACAAGCAAGTCCCTAATAGATGCACATGCACAAACAATCAAACACTTGCACCCAATGCGATAAAAGGGTTGTCAATCCCTTCATGGTCAATTGTAAAGGTGAGATCTGATAGAGATAGGTAGAACAAAAAGGTAACTAAATATTTTTGGTTTTTTTTGTTTATAGATCTGAAAATAAAAGATTACAAAATAGTAGATCGGAAACAAGTATGATGGAAAATAGACCCAGGGGCCATAGATTTCAGTAGAGGCTTCTCTCATAAGGCAAATAATATGGTGTGTGAAAAATTACTGTCGAGCAATTGATAGAAAAGCGCGAAGTTATGACGATATCCAAGGCAATGATGATGAAATATAGGCACTAAAACAGAAACTGACACTGGGCTCTAGGTTAATAGGTTAGTCCCAAAAATAATATAAAATGACATAATAATGCATATAAAACATCCAAAACAAATAATATAATAGCATGGAACAATAAAAAATTATAGATACGTTGGAGACGTATAAGGCATCCCCAAGCTTAAATCTTGCTCGTCCTCGAGTAGGTAAATGATAGAAACAAAATTTTTGATGTGGAATGCTATCTAACATATTTATCCATGTAATTTTCTTCATTGTAGCATGAATGTTCAGATCCATAAGATTTAAAACAAAAGTTTAATATTGACATAAAAACAATAATACTTCAAGCATACTAATAAAGCAATCATGTCTTCTCAAAATAAGTCTGGCTATGCTCTGTCTTCATCACACAAAGAATTAAATCATGCAAAACCCTGGTTTTAGCAAAGCAATTGTTTCATTCTTTAGTATTCTCAAACTTTTTCAAATTTCACACAATACATGAGTGTGAGCCATGGATATAGCACTATAGGTGGAATAGAATATGGTGGTTGTGGAGAAGACAAAAAGAAGGAGATAATCTCACATCAACTGGGCTTATCTACGGGCTATGGTGATGCCCACCAATAGATATCAATGTGAGTGAGTATGGGTTGCAATGCAACAGATGCACTAGAGCTATAAGTTTATGAAAGCTCAAAAAGAACTAAGTGGGTGTGCATGCAAATCAGTTGCTCACGAAGACCTAGAGCATTTTGAGGAAGCCCATCATTGGAATATACAAGCCAAGTTCTATAATGAAAAATTCCCACTAGTATATGAAAGTGACAACATAGGAGACTCTCTATCCTGAAGATCATGGTGCTACTTTGAAGCACAAGTCTGGAAAAAGGATAGTAACATTGACCTTTCTCTCTTTTCTATCATTTTTTCTCTTTTTTTGGTGGGCTTCTTTGGCCTCCTTTTTTATTTGGGCTTCTTTGGCCTCTTTTATTTTTCACAAAGTTCGGAGGCTCATCCCAACTTGTGAGGGCATCATAGCTTCCATCATCCTTTCCTCACATGGGAAAATGCTATAATAATGATGATCATCCCACTTTTATTTACTTACAACTCAAGAATTACAACTCGATACTTAGAACAAAACAAAACGGTAGAAGTTGCATGGCAATATATCTTGGAATGGCAATGGAAATGCCATAATAGGTAGGTATGGTGGCTATTTTGAGTAAGGTATATGGTGGGCGTAATGCACCGGCGAAAGTTGCGCGGTACTAGAGTGGCTAGCAATGGTGGAAGAGTGAGAATGCATATAATCCATGGACTCAACATTAGTCATAAAGAACTCACATACTTATTGCAGAAGTTTATTAGCTATCGAAACAAAGTACTTCACCCATGCTGATAGGGGAAGGGTTGGTAGGAGTTACCATCGCGCGATCCCGACCTCCACACAAAGGATGACAATCAAAAATTATCATGCTCCGACATCATCACATAAGGGTTCACCATACGTGCATGCTACGGGAATCACAAACTTTAACACAAGCATTTCTACAAATCCACAATTACTCACTAGCAATCTAATATTACGATTTTTATGTCTCACAACAATCATAAGGAATCAAACTTCTCATAGTATTCAATGCACTTTATATAAAAGTTTTTATTATATCCCTATTGGATGTCGATCATATTAGGACTAAATTCATAACCAAAGAAAATTACCACACTGTTTAGAGAGACTCTCAAAATAATATAAGTGAAGCAAGAGATTTCAGCCATTTCTATAAAATAAAGCCACCGCCGTGGTCTAAAAAGATATAAGTGAAGCACTAGAGAGAAATTGCCTAGCTCAAAAGATATAAGTGAAGCACATAGAGTATTCTAGCAAATCACGATTAATGCGTGCACCTCTCAAAAGGTGTGTACAACAAGGATTATTGTGCAAACTAGAAAGCAAAGACTCAAATCATACAAGACGCTCCAAGAAAAACACATATCATGTGGTGAATAAAAATATAGCCTCAAGTAAATTTACCGATCGACGAAGACGAAAAACGGGATGCCTTCCGAGGCATCCCCAAGCTTAGGCTCTTGGTTGTCCTTGAATATTACCTTGGGGTTCCTTGGGCATCCCCAAGCTTAGGCTCTTGCCACTCCTTATTCCATAGTCCATCAATTCTTTACCCAAAGCTTGAAAACTTCACAACACAAAACTCAACAGAAAACTCATGAGATCCGTCAGTTTGAGAAAATAAATCACCACTTTTTGGTACTGTTGCGAACTCATTCTTTATTTATATTGGTGTAATATCTACCGTATTCCAACTTCTCCATGGTTCGTACCCCACGATACTACCCATAGATTCATCAAAATAAGTAAACAACATAAAGAAAACAGAATTTGTCAAAATTAGAACAGTCTGTAGTAATCAGGAAACTTCGCATACTTCTGTAACTCCAATTTTTTTGAGAAATTAGGAAAACCTGAGAAATCGGTATACCAGTCTTGTGTAAAAAATTCAGGTCAAAAGCACGCTTCTGTGAATTATGAAAATTGTTTTACTCGGCCCAAAAGTTTATGTGTTTCTGCAAGATCAAATAAACTATCACCGTAAGCCATCTCAAAGGTCTTAGTTCGCACAAACACTAACTAAAACACGAAAACACATCTAGCCAGAGGCTAGATGATAAATTTATTAAAAAACAGAAATAAAAAAGCAATAACAACAATAAAGTTGGGTTGCCTCCCAACAAGCGCTATTGTTTAAGGCCCCTAGCTAGGCATATTGCAATATATCTACGTATTGTCATCTTTGGTATGCAATCCATAAGTATCTCTCATAATAGATTCATATGGCAACTTAATTTTCTTTCTAGAAAAGTGTCCCATGCCCTTCCTTAACGAAATTGAGATCTAATGTTTCCTTCTTTCATATCAATAATTGCACCATTCGTTCTAAGGAAAGGTCTACCAAGAATAATAGGACATGTAGGATTGCAATCTATATCAAGAACAATGAAATATATGGGCACATAATTCCTATTTGCAAAAATAAGAACATCATTAATCCTTCCCATAGTTTTCTTAATAGTGGAATCTGCAAGATGCAAATTTAAAGAACAATAATCGAATTCACGGAAGCCTAACACATCACATAAAGTTTTTTGAATCGTGGAAATGCTAGCACCCAAATCACACAAAGCATGGCACTCATAATATTTAATATTAATCTTAATAGTAGGTTCCCACTCATCATAAAGCTTTCTACAAATAGAAACTTCCAACTCAAGTTTTTCTTCAAAAGATTTCATCATAGCATCAACAATATGTTTAGTAAAAGGTTTATTTTGATTATAAGCATGAGGAGAATTCAACATGGATTGCAATAGGAAATACAATCTATCAAAGAACAATTAACATAATTAAAATCCTTGAAATCCAAAAGAGTGGGTTCATTGCTACTTAAAGTTTTGACCTCTCCAATGCCACTTTTATCAATTTTTGCATCAAGATCTATAAACTCCGAATTATTGGGACGCCTTTTAACTAAAGTTGACTCATCTCCAGTCCCATATTTATCAAGATTTATATTAGAAAACAAAGATTCAATAGGAGTCACATCAATCACTTTAAGATCTTCATCATTACTTTCACGAGAAATCGAAGAACGCGTTTTTACAAACCAATCTCGCTTAGCACGCATCCTAGCGGTGCTTTCTTTACTTTCATCAATTGAAATTCTCATAGCTTTTAGAGACTCATTAATATCATGCTTGGGTGGAATAGATCTAGTTTTCAAAGAATCAATCTCAATAGAAATTCCATCCATGTTCCTAGCCAAATCATCGATCTTAAGCAATTTTTCTTCAACCATAGCATTGAAATTCTTTTGCGAACTAATAAATTCTTTAATACTGTTCTCAAGATCACATGACATCTTATTATAATTTCCATAAGAATTGTTGCAGGATTTACCATAATTATTAAAGGAATTACTAGGAAACGGCCTAGGATTAAAATTACCTCTATACGCGTTATTACCAAAATTGTTCCTACCAACAAAATTTGCTTCCATAGATTCATTATTATTCTCAATCAAAGTCGACAAAGACATATCATTAGGATCAATAGGAGCACTCTTATTAGCAAATAATTTCTTAAGATCTTCCATCTTTCCACTCAAAACATTAATTTCTTCAATCGCATGCACTTTTTTACTAGTAGAAGATCTTCCGACGTGCCATTGAGAAAAATTCGCCATAATATTATCCAGGAGGATAGTACCTTCTCCTAATGTGATTTCCATAAAAGTGCCTCCCGTGGCCGAATCTAAATGATTTCTAGAAGCAGAATTCAATTTGGCTTGATTTTTTTGTATCATCATCCATAAACTTAAACCATGAGTAGGGCAATTTCTTATCATCAATTTCATCCTTTCGCAAGATTGTGCAACATGTTCATGATCAAGTTGCTTAAAATTCATAATATCGTTCCTAAGGGAGATGATCTTAGCAGGAGGAAAATACTTGGAAATAAAAGCATCTTTACACTTATTCCATGAATCAATAATATTTTTAGGCAAAGATGAAAACCAAGTTTTAGCACGATCTCGTAGTGAGAACGGAAATAGCTTCAATTTAACAATATCATTATCCACATCTTTCTTATTTTGCATATCACACAATTCAATGAAAGTGTTTAGACGGGATGCGACATCTTCACTAGGAAGGCCGGAAAATTGTTCTTTCAGAACAAGATTCAACAAAGCGGCATTAATTTCATAAGATTACGCACTACTCGCGGGAGAAATCAGAGTACTAATGAATTCATTGTTATTGGTATTGGAGAAGTCACACAACTTGGTGTTCTCTTGAGTCATCGTGAGAAAGCAAGCAATCTAACACACGAGCAAACAAAAAGCAAATGAAAATACAAACGGAAAAAGGGCGAATAAAAGGGAAAATCATTTTTGTATTTTGCTGAAAATCATTTTAGAAGTGGGGGAGAGGAAAACGAGAGGTAAATGGCAAATAATGTAATGCAAGAGATGAGAGTTTAGATGGGTACTTGGTAGGCTTGATGTAGATCTCCCCGGCAACGGCGCCAGAAACTCTTCCTGCTACTTCTTGAGCTTGCGTTGGTTTTTCCCTTGAAGAGGAAAGGGTGATGCAGCAAAGTAGAGATAATTATTTCCCTCAGTTAGAGAACCAAGGTATCAATCCAGTAGGAGGTACAAGCAACTTCCCAATAGATGCACATGCGTAAACAATCAAACACCAGCACCCAACGCGCTAAAGGGGTTGTCAATCCCTTCAGGGTCAATTGCAAAGGTGAGATCTGATAGAAGAAAAAGGTAACTAAATATTTTTGGGTTTTTTTGGTTTATAGATTTGAAAATAAAAGATTGCAAAATAGTAGATCGAAAACAAGTATGATGGAAAATAGACCTGGGGGCCATTGGTTTCACTAGAGACTTCTCTCATGAAGGCAAATAATATGGTGGGTGAACAAATTACTGTCGAGCAATTGATAGAAAAGTGCAACGTTATGATGATATACAAAGCAATGATTATGAAATATAGGCATCACGTTTGTGTCAAGTAGACCGACTCCTGCCTGCATCTACTACAATTACTCCACACATCGACCGCTATCCAACATGCATCTAGAGTATTAAGTTCATAAAGAACATAGTAATGCCTTAAGTAAGATGACATGGTGTAGAGGAATTAACAAGCAATATGATGAAAACCCCATATTTTTATCCTCGATGGCAACAATTCATTACGTGTCTCTCTACCCTACTTTGTCACTGGGTGAAATCACGCAAGATTGAACCCAAAGCTAAGCATCTTTCCATTTGCAAGAAAAACCAATCTATTTGGCCAAACCAAACCGATAATTCAAGGAGAAATACAAAGATATCAAATCATGCATATAAGAAGTCAGAGAAGATTCAAATAATATTCATAGATAAGCTGATCATAAATCCACAATTCATCGGATCTCGACAAACACACCGCAAAAGAATATTACATCAGATGGATCTCCAAGAACATCGAGTAGAACATGGTATTGAAAATCAAAGAGTGAGAAGAAGCCATCTAGCTACTAGCTATGGACCCGTAGGTCTGAGGTAAACTACTCACACTTCATTGGTAGGGCAATAGGGTTGTGTAGAAGCCCGCCGTGATCGAATCCCCCTCGGGCAGAGTACCAAAAAAGGCCTCCAGATGGGATCTAACAAGGTCAGAGACCTGCGGTGGTGGAAAAGTATTTTCATGGACGCTTCTGAGGGTTCTGGAATATATGTGAATATATAGGACGAAGAAGGTACATCAGGGGATCCCCGAGGACGCAACAATGCAAGGGGACGCCCCCCTAGGGCGCGCCCTCCACCCTTGCTGCCGCCTCGTGGCTCTTCTGGCTTGGACTCCAAGTCCTCTGGGTGTCTTCGGGTCCAAGAAAGATCATCGTGAAGTTTTTTTCCATTCGGTATTCCTTTTCTACAAAACTCGAAAACAAGGAAAAAACAAAAACTAGCACTGGGCTCTAGGTTAATAGGTTCGTCCCAAAAATAATACAAAATAGCATAATAATGCATATAAAACATCCAAAATACATAATATAATAACATGGAACAATAAAAAAATTATAGGTTGGAGAAAATTATAGATACGTTGGAGACGCATCAATCGCCGACAAGTATATGCCATGAGTGTATTCAACTAGAGTCTGATCAGCTCTGAGTTGAAGGAGAATAGGGCAATGAGAGTTCATCTTCCGTGTTAAATCAAAACCCCTCCAACCATACGTAGTCCTTTGGCAGGAGGGCGAACTGGTCTACCAAATCTCTGTGTCGCCATCGAGCATCAGTGGTTCTATCTACTTCACTACATTTCTTTCTGCAGTTTACTTTCGTGCTTTGTGATGATAGTTTATCTGATTTGTTTAGGACTATTGCATATCATTTGTGTCAATCATTCCTGTCATTCCCTTTAGTTATATTTCATTGCTTGTCCTGATGCATTCTCATCACTCAGCATAATCTGTTCAGTACATTCATTTCCATTCGCACTTGTCATGTGTGGAGTGTTGTCTCCGTGCTATCTTTCATTCACCTCATCATAGTTATCTCTCGTATGTTTCCCTTATAATTCATACTTTGTGCTCTCTCATGTTACTGTATCTGTTTGCACATGTCATTGTAAAACTTATGGTAGCTTATGCTCAATCTGTTGTTGCTTGCTATCTCAATGGTAATGATCCTCAATACTGAGTTTGAATAAGTTCTTTTCTACCAAACCTTATTTCTGATGTTGTGTCTGGGTCAAGTTCAAAACATTCGCAAGAATTTTTGAATCTCCCATTCACCCCCCTGAGGGAGTTATGGATTAAGGAGTCCTCGGGCCGCCGACCCATTCAATATGGGCCGGACTAGTGAACCCGCATAGCAACCGAAGATCTATGAAGCCGTGGTGTGTCCTCCAAAGTTAAGGATAGACATGATCTTTTTATCCCTTATTGTAATCTATCTCCGGTAACCCTAACCCTATTAGTGTCTATATAAACCGAGGGTTGTAGTCTTTAGGGGGTGGTCATATTGATCACCTCATCGCCTTAGGGTTTAGCTCATGCTGATCTCAAGGTAGACCTACTTTGTAAACCATAACATTAATCCAATATAATCAAGCAGGACGAAGGGTATTACCTCTTCGAGAGGGCCCGAACCTAGGTAAACACTATGTTCGTCGTCCCTTGTTCCCCAACGATCCTAGATCCATAGCTCGAGACCCCCTACCCCGAGGTCTGCTAGTTTAGACACAGACATTGGTGCTTTCATTGAAAGTTTCTCTGTGGGGTCACCCAAAGGATCGATGGCTCGCCTGATCATAGGAGAAGGCATCAAATCCAGGGATTTCTTTGTGCCCGGTCGACTCTTCATGTTCGGTAGCATCGTACTGCACACCGGTCCAACTGGTCGTCTGGGTCAGATTGACAACTTCCCTCCTGAACACCGAATTTGATTCGGGAATATGGAATACGTCGCGGACACGCGGGGCAATCTGGACTTCACAGAATTCAACGCCCCTCTTGCGCCTTCGCAAGCCTCGCTGTGCCTGCCCTGGAGCCCCCCTCCGACCTGATCTACAGATCGTCCCCTGCCCTCCGAACAACTTTGAGCCAGGAGGGCTCCTCTTCAAACAGGGGCCGCACTCCATCTTTGGCCGGATCCGTCATGTTGAAGGAGGGCCTATCTTCGGCCTTCGAGGAAGATTCAAGTGGTGGAGGCCAGGAGTTGATCTTGGCTAAATCCTCCCGCCACAATGCCTATCTGGCCTTGAGCCCTTACAACGAGCCGTCAACCGACGGCCAGGGGTCACCCTCGGCCCAAAGTAGCTTGATCTCGAATCCTGATAAGGAAACTGCACACAAATACCTAAGACCGTCCTTGATCTCCAGTGATAGTCCAGACCCCCTCAAGTATCCGACACCGTATCCCGAGCACAACTCGGCCTGTGGAAGCGAAGGACCGGCTAGGGTGTCTACTGCCCCCACTCCGTCAAAACGGAATTTGGCCTAGAGCCCTCAGATCTGACAACCCTCGCTATGTTAAATGAGGCGCTAGACCGAATCCAGAAAATGACCCTCGACGAGGACCAGCCCTCCGCCCACAATCATCAACCCTAAGAGGCGTACCATGGGGAATTTTCCGTCCCGCCGACCAGCCACTTGGTAGCCACTATCGATGATTTAACCGATATGCTAGATTATAATTCAAAAAACTCCAAATACATGGAGGAGGATGGTGAAGCCACGGCCAACACCAATGTCGCCCCCATCACCGGCTGTTGGACGACCACGTCCACCTATGATATTTACATAGTGGACACCCCCAAGACGGCGATGGCACTCCCAATCAGAACCGAGACAATACTACAAAAAAAGACACATCCGTGACATTTTGGGTCGAACAAATTTTGTCATACTTATGACACTTCTATGATGAGAATTATGGCAAAACCCGGTATCATCGTAGATGTGGTGGGCTCCTACTTCTATGACAAAAAATCATGACAGAAAATGGGCTTTTCATCTTGGGCAGGCCGGAGATGCACCTGCATGACATTCTTTGGGCCGTCAATGACGGAAAAAATCGTGGTAGAAACGAGGGCGAGGAAAATATCAGGGAGTTCCCGGTTACGGCGGGTGGTTGGGGCCGAGCGATGCACGGAGGTTTCCACGTTTCTCTCGTGTACGTGCGTATGTGCGAGGTGTTGGCTAACTGAACCCAAGAGATTGGACGTTACTAAAACTGAGCGATCGATCCCTTGGTTGTTAATTGAACCCCAATTCATTCGCTGCTGACTGAACCCGAGCGATTTCTTCGCTGCTGCTGCTAACTGAACCCGAGCAATCGATCAATCACTGCTGCTGCTTATTGAAGTCGATCGAGCCCCTGTGCGAGACATAGTCAGTCGGTGTTGCATTGCCTCTCGATGAATAGTGATCATTGCTACCGTGCCCGTGATACGTAGAACGAGTCGAGATGTGGTGAGTCGAGCCGGTTGGTTGGATGTGGATGAACAGTTCCCAGTGCGGGTTGGATGAACAGGGCCCCGTGATAGTAGGCTGTTGTCGCTGCATGAACAGGATCCCAAGGAGGTCGCCGCACCCCAGCCGGTTAGGGGTGGATGAACATGACCTCGTGGAGGCTCTACGAACAGTAGCCCGTGGAGGCTGGAGGAGGTCGAAGGTGGATGAACAGTGTCGATGTACAAAAGTAGGGGCTCTGCTTTTGACCCCTCTACTTCTGCACGGGTAGTTAGAGCCTCCCACCATGACCACGCATCATAGGGAAGGAAGGGGAAGCCGGAAAGAAGCCGAAGCCACAAGGAAAACAGAGCAACAACAAGGACCAAGGCCACGAAGATCAGATGGGCGAAGCAGGTTTCCCCGGCAAGGACCGTTGCCAGGGCGGCCTCAGCAGCCCTGGCAAGACCCTTGCCGGGGCAGCTCGCCCACACCAGCTGAGCGAGCCACCTTTGAGCCCACCAATGCTAAACAAATGGATTGGGACAGGGCTCGGGAGGCACCTCCGTGGTGGCATGCAGATCTTTGTGAAGACATAGAATGCTCAAGATCACATGGGGATAGGGAGGCAACCATCCTCATCGAAGAAACCCACAAGACCCCCAGCAAGATCCTTGCCGGGAACGCCTGCGCGCCACGGCAAGACCCTTGCCGGGCCACCCGGCAGGACCCTTGTCGGGCCACCTGGCAAGACCCTCGCCAAGCACCCCGGCAGGGCCACTACCCGGCCCTCGCCAGCCAATTCTTCACCGCCGTTCGCGTGCAGCTACCGACCCAACCAGCCGGGCAGGCACCTGCGTGGCAACATGCAACCCTTCGTGGAGGCTCCACCATCGCGCCACCTCAGCTGCCTGCCTGCCAACATGGCACCGCATGCATCGCTGGCCAAGGTGCGTGTCGTAGCGAGGAAGGGCGGCGACAGACGGGACGGGCCTCGCCCCCGTCCCCGATAAAGCAAAGGGACACCTAAGTTCGCATTTAATGCGCTTTGTCCTGTAATAACCAGCGATAAGCTCGTAACACTGTAGCACGTTCCACCTCCTGTGTGCCACTGTGGCACCCCCTTTCGCCTAAAAGGAGGCCCATGGCACACTAAGAAAGGATTCGGCTCCTTTCAACCTCACAGCGCCTAGAGCTAGTTCGAGAGCTCAAGAACACTAATACATCCACCAAAGCAGGATCGTAGGGTTTTACGAATCTTTGCGGCCCGAACCTGGGTAAATCCCTTTGTGTTGACTATAGGTGTCGTTTCCCACCGACATCTTTGGCGCGCCAGGCAGGGGGCGCGCAATTGTGAGAATCTGGTCTAGCAGTTGACCTAGCTGTTTTCATCGCCACCGCTCCTGCTGAGGAGGCAGCCAAGAAGGCGGCGCTGCCCGTTGGCACAAAGGACGCCGAGGCGGCGACGAGAGAGCTAAGTTATGCTGAACTTTAAGTTTCTGTCCTTGAATATAAAGTTATTATCCTTGACGGTTTGGCATATTGATGGGAAGCCTGAACGCAGAGGGGCCCTCCTACAATCGGCAATGCCCTCGTTCTGTTTCGAGTCCGCTCAACAGTTCAAGCGGTCGTGTCGAGAGCGGGAGGGTAGCCTTTCACCATCGGCAATGCTCTTGGCTCTGACTCGAGTCAAGCTCGATAGATCGAGCGGCCGCGCCAAGGGCGGTAAGGTGCTTTGCCCGGCAACAAGCACACACGGCAGGCTAATGAGGATCCGTCCTCAAAGCACCGCCCTGGGTTTACGTGCCAGCAAGCTTACCCAGTTGGCGTGGGGTGGACATACAAAGGAAAATCAAACAGGAAAGTAACATGCATTGTTTCAGGGGCATCATAAAGTTATCTTACACAAATTGCCGCTGCGGTTCTAACTAAAGTTAGCATTGTCTTGGTCATAAACCTGCAGCGGCGACAGAGAACGGGATGCCTAATCCCGGCGCTGGCCCTCCACCCTCTTGATTTTGTCGATGTGGCTGAGGATGGGTTGGATATGCTCATTGAGCGCCGCAATGTCGGTACCCTCCGGTAAACTCTTCAGCACAACTCCAAAGTTGAGGTCCGGGTGCCAGTGCGCAATCTTGGTGAGCACCCTGGTCTTGGTCCCCCAGCAGAGTATCCGGGATTCCTCAGCCAGGGAGGCCACCCGGTTGGAGTGAAGCCGCTTCAGGGCGCCGACTACCTTCTCAAAATATATGGTCAGGTTGGCGTTGGGGCTCAGGCTCGCTTCTGGGGCATACCCCATCTCCGGCATCCCCATGATGGCCAGCTGATCGGCGGATGAGTTTGCAACGGCGGCAAGACGCCCGAGCTAGCGTTTCTTGCCCGCCTTGTGCTCGTTGAGGTTGGCGGTCTCGTTCTTCAGCAGCTGCCTCTCCGTCTCCAGCTCCTTGGCCAGGATCCCCTCCCGGGTCATGGCCCCTGACAGCGTCTCCTCGAGCTCTCCCAGCTTCAGCTTGAGATCTTTGATGGAGATGTTGGCCTTGGAGAGCTCTCCAGACTTGCTAATGACCTCACCCCGCGCCACCGTCAGAGCACCGT
Organism: Triticum aestivum; assembly: GCF_018294505.1. Classification (NCBI taxonomy): domain Eukaryota; kingdom Viridiplantae; phylum Streptophyta; class Magnoliopsida; order Poales; family Poaceae; genus Triticum; species Triticum aestivum. The sequence continues at coordinate 300,568,837 of NC_057807.1, forward strand.
TGAGCATGTGCTTCTCCTAGGCCAGCTTCAGAGCTTGCTCCTCCAGCTCCATCACCTTGCCGGCGTGGGCCTAAGCCAGGGCCTTGAGTGCCTCTTGATGCCTCCGCTCCAGATCCTGTGTCTACTGCAGGACGAGCTTGTCCACCTCCTCGTCCTTGCCGCGGAGCGTGGCGGGAAGTTTCTCCTCGCGCTCGGGAAGGTCCTCCTCCTGGGTCTACAGGACGGCCTAGTGCTGGGACCGGACGGCCTCGGCTTCGTCGGCCAACTTCTTCGCCGTCTCCTGGGCCTTCTCGATGTGGGCCAGCTTCAGGGCGAGCTCCACCTCACGGTTGGCCAGCTCACCCTAGGCGGCCTTAAACTCGTCCTGAGCCTGGCGGAACCAGTCCTGCGCCTCGGCGACACGCCCCCCAAAGTCCTCCTCCATCTTCTCCACCACCGCCGTCCTAGACTTGGCCTTGTCCAGACGAGCGCGGTGGAGCGCCTGAAGCTTATGGAAGCTGGCACCCATGGCTTGGAGTAGCTGCTCCTCCTGGGAGCCGGCGCCACCCATGCCCGGCTCGTCAAAGACCTCCAGCCCGGCCGCGGCAAGCGTCTCCTCGTCGAACACCTCTCCCTCGAAGGGAGCCCTGGTGCTCGACGCGCCCAAGAGATGGACGAAGAGGTCGTCGCTGACCCTCAGGTACCTATCGGAGCCAGAGGTGGCGGAGGAGGAGGGCAGGTCGTTGAACGCCACCTCCTAGGCAGTGGCCTTGCTGGCGTCCCTGGCAGGCCCCTTGCCGGGCTCTTCGGTGGGCCCCTTGGCGACATCCTCGGCAGCGCCCCTGGCGCTCTCATCGGTAGCAATCTTCTCCGCCTCCGCTGCGGCCTCCGCGGCGACGTCCTTGATGGTGGTGTCGACGTCCTCCGAGGAGGGGTCTGGACGCCAAGAAAGGGACGAGGCGGAGCCAAGATCGAAAGCTAATAAGGAAAAGAGGAAAAGAAGAATGCAAGCAGAAGAGAAGAGCGGGCAGCTTACCCGTGCCGGGCTGAGAGGCGGAAGCCCCTTCTCCGCCAAGGTCCGGCATCGATACAAAGCCACCGGCGCCTGCGTTCTCCTTCCCCTCCTCCGTGTGCATGGCCTCGGTGCTTGGTGTCCTTGTCGGGGACGCCCCTTGGGGCGGTGTAGTTGACGGGGGCGGCATGATCGGAGAAGCCCTCTGTGGCTCCCTTTGGTGCTGCTCCTCTCCTGCATCCACGGCACGGTTAACACTGAAGCATCGACCATGACACACGTTGATGGAGGGCGGATGGTGGACTTACGCTGGGGGCTGGGCTGGGGGCTGTTGTCCGAGCTGCTCGACACCACCAGTGGCGTACTGGAGGTGCCTGCCGGGGGCTGCGCTGGGGGCTGCTGTCCGAGCTGCTCGACACCACCAGTGGCGTACTGGAGATGCCTGCCGGGGGCTGGCCACTCGCCATAGTCCTGGCCCTCTTTATCCTCTGGGCCAACGTCTCCACATCCCTGCAAAATGAAAACAAGTAAGCAACGCCATCAGGGGGGAGTGTAAGAAGCAAGGGGAAAAAGCAGAGACTTACTCTTCGTTCTCTTCCTCCTCCGCCTCCTCCGTTGCTTTCCTCTTCCGCTCCGGGCTTAGAGGCCCAAGCTCTCTCTCCAGGTTGAGAGGCCCGAAGTCAAACAAGTCGAACCCAATCCCCGCACCAACGTTTGCCAGCGAGGGGGGAGGCGAGGGCATCCGGGCGTGCTTGGACGACGAAGAAGCAGATGTCCTCTTCTTCGACGCCACGACTTTCGTCGTTTTCTTCATCGCCATCGCCCTCGTCTGGCGGACGGGCGCTTCCTAGGCTTGCCGCAGCTGCACGGCCTGGTCGAGGCGGACCGGCTCGCCGGAGGTGGTTCGCTGCAGGACCCGCCTTTTTTCAGTGATTGGGGGATCGGCGATCGCGGTCCTCCCCTCCTCCGATGACCCATCGGCGGCGTCTTCGATGAGGGGAGCCTCGGTGTCGGCGCAACTGGCCCACCCAGTGGCAGCTGCCCACCGGGCGAGCTCGCCCTCCTCTGCCTCCGCTGCGGCCTTGTCCACCATGCCGCCGGTGCTGCCGGACTCCATGGGGAGCTTCGCTTCCTCCTCGCCAAGCCTCACCTCCTCCACCCTGGCGGCGATATAGCCAGCTCCACCGGTGAGGTGTCCTAGATGAGCCGCGGCTCGTCGGTGATGTATATCTCGTGCAGAGTGTCGAACAACTCCTGCACCACGAGCTCGTCCGGCTCAACCCAGTTCCGGTCGAGGCCATGCGCGTTGAAGAGCGGCATCATGGCGATTATCTTGTTCCGGCGAGAGTTGTTACTCAATGGGACCACTCCTGCCGGCAGCTTGAAAACAGGCTCCTTGTCGACCTTGCCGACCTTCGCGGCCGCCCTGGCAAGCTTGCCGGACCGCTCGACCTCGCCCGCATCGTCGACCTCGAGCTGGAAGATTCGCTGGCAAAGATGGGCGTGCTGCAGCACCGTCAGGTTGTTGTCGAGGCTGGGATGCAGCTTCATGATATCGGCGGCGTTCAAGAAGAGCCAGGCCGGCCTCCCCTTGTCATGCAGAGGGGCGATCCGGCGGCGGATGAAGTCCGCCCCGATCATCTCGAGGGTGAGCCCGGCCTGGGTAAGCCGAATAATCCTGGTGGTGGCGATCGTGAGCTTCGCGTCGTCAGCGTCGACGTTGCCCCAATCGCCGCCGCGGACCGGCAGCTTTTGGCGAACCTCACAGAACGCTGGCGGGTCCTTCTCCTTAATCCAGCACCACAGGCCCGCCATTCTTCCCACCTCTCCTTCGTGGTGCCATCCGGGTACGCCCCCTTGGCCCAAAGGATCCAGGCGACGCAGCCAGCAATGGCGCCCCCTTTCTGGATCCGAGGGGAGAAGTAATGGCGGAAGAGATCCGTGCTGGGGTGCACCCCGACGAAGCCCTCGCAAAGATGGGCGAAGAGGGCCATGCACGCCACGACATTTGAGTAAAATTCAAAAGGTGGAAGCCATAGGTGTCCTTGAAGAAATTAGAGAAGGGGGGACAGAGCCCGCAAGAGAACTAGTCGACAAAGAAGGGGTACCGATGCAGGGAGGGCCCGGCGCTGGCAGGGACGACGGTCGTGGCCGGATGCCCCGTCTTCTCTCCTCCCGTCTTCACGCCCCACAAACACTTGAACATCTCCCGGAGCTCGGGCACGCCAACCATCGAGGGCAAGTAGGCGGACTGCGCCCACCACGCCACCAGCTCGCTCTCCAGCTACTCCGACACGCCGACATCCTTCACCACTCCCTTGATCTTGGTGGGCTTAGGCGCCATGGCAGCGGCGGGAGGCGAAAAAGCAGAGGATGGCGGAATCACGGCGGAGATGGGCAAAAGTAGAGAGGCTCGAGAAGGAGGGGGCAGCGGTTCTGAGATTGGAGGAAGGTGCAGGGAAGAGGCAAACTGAGCAGCGCACCCGCGGTTATTCCTTTTTATGGGGAAGGCACGGGCCGCCTCCTTTCCCATTAACTGCGATGCGACGCATGCGCGCGGGCGCTGTCCCATGCATGCCTCCCACGTCATGCGCCCGCACAACCCCCACGTCGCACGTTCAACGCGGGTCATGGGGAAACGCAGCGGACGGAACAGTGGCCGCGGTAAAAAACCGCCCCAACTTCCTGCTCATCATTCTGGGCCTGGCCCAACAACGTGCCGTGCTTATGTGTGGCCCAGGGCCGGGGGCTCCTATCGGTGTACAAAAGTAGGGGCTCTGCTTTTGATCCCTCTACTTGTGCACGGGCAGTTAGAGCCTCCCGCCACGGTCACGCATCATAGGGCAGGAAGGGGAAGCTGGAAAGAAGCCGAAGCCACAAGGAAAACAGAGCAACGACAAGGACCAAGGCCACGAAGATCGGATGGCGAAGCAGGTTTCCCCGGCAAGGATCCTTGCTAGGGCGGCCTCAGCAGCCCCGACAAGACCCTTGCCGGGGCAGCTCGCCCACACCAGCTGAGCGAGACACCTTTGAGCCCACCAATGCTAAACAAATGCATTGGGACAGGGCTCGGGAGGCACCTCCGTGGTGGCATGCAGATCTTTGTGAAAACATAGAATGCTCAAGATCAAATGACGATAGGGAGGCAACCATCCTTACCGAAGAAACCCACAAGACCCTCGGCAAGATCCTTGCCGGGGACGCCTGCGCGCCATGGCAAGACCCTTGCCGGGCCACCCGGCAAGACCCTCGCCAAGCGCACCGGCAGGGCCACTACCCGGCCCTCGCCAGCCAAGTCTTCACCGCCATTCGCATGCAGCTGCTGACCCAACCAACCGGGCAGGCACCTGCGTGGAAACATGCAACCCTTCATGGAGGCTCCACCACCGCGCCACCTTAGCTGTCTGCCTGCCAACATGGCACCGCATGCATCGCTGGCCAGGGCGCGTGTCGAAGCGAGGAAGGGCGACGACGGACGGGACGGACCTTGCCCGTCCCTGATAGAGCAAAGGGACACCTAAGCCCGCATTTAATGTGCTTTGTCCTGTAATAACCAGCGATAAGCTCGTAACGCTGTAGCACTTTCCACCTCCTGTGTGCCACTGTGGCTGCCTCTTTCGCCTATAAAAGGAGGCACATGGCACACTAAGAAAGGATTCAGCTCCTTTGAACCTCACAACACCTAGAGCTAGTTCGAGAGCTCAAGAACACTCATACATCCACCAAAGAAGGATCGTAGGGTTTTACGCATCTTTGTGGCCCGAACCTGGGTAAATCCCTTTGTGTTGACTGCTAGTCCCGCTTTCCTCACGGTCCCCGCGCCCCGCAACCGCAGCAGGGATTCCAGTGATCCCATAGGTGTCGTTTCCCACCGACAAACAGTAGCCCGTGGAGGCTGGAGGAGGTCGAAGGTGGATGAACAGTAGCCCATGGAGGCTGCAGGAGGTCGAAGGTGGATGAACAGTAGTCTGTGGAGGCTGGAGCGAGGCAGTAGACGGTGGATGAACAGGATCCCGTTTCAACTGTAGGCGCTCCAACACAAGTCCATTTCCTCCGTTTTGCAGTACGCCACACCCCTCCCGATCAATAGGACCCTGTTTCGACCATAGGCACTCGAATAGAAGTCTGTTTCCTCCATTTTGTGGTACACCAGACCCTTCCCGATGAACAAGACCCCATATCGACCATATGTGGTCGAACAGAAGGGCCGTTTCGTCCATTCTACGGTACGCCAGACCTCGTTTCGGCTGTTCCGTCCAAGCCGGTTGGCTCCTGGTGAACACGACGTATTTCGACCCAGTCGGTTGCTTCCCGATGAACATGATGTTGTTTCCTCTATTCTGACCCAGCCGGTTGGCTGCCGATGAACAAGACGACATCGTTGTATGCCTTCGAAACCACGTCCGTATGTACGTACGTAGCCGCATTTACTTTCTTGCAGCATGGTTGTACGTATGTGTACAAGTTATAGACGGGACTGCGTGACATGCTACGTTCGTGGCTCTACTACGACACGTGCTGCTCCTTACTCGGCCACAGTTCATCGCTGCAGAGAGACCAATCGACCAGTATGTATGTACACGTTCGCGACCAGACAGACAACGCTACATACGCTTTGACCGGGTGGGTCCCAGTTGTTCCTTGCGTGCGAAGATATAACTGGTGGGTCCAAGCTGTCAGGGGGATTCTTTTTTCATAGTATGGACGCACTTCCTTGCGTGCGAAGATGTAGCCGGTGGGACCCAACTATCAAGGAGGAAACATATTTTTTCGTGAAATACGGTGGCCCGTTCGGTGGGTCCTGATGAGGATACAGACCTGGGTAGGGTCATAGGCATGACCTACACGTCCTAACCAAGGTCAGTACCCCAAAAGATAAGAAGACCAAGAATCCACTCGACAACCGAATCACTCGACCATCATTCCCCATCGTCACTCGACTATATGGGGAATCACTCAACTATATTGAAGACCAGGAGTAGGAAGAACGCACAATGGCCGGGCATTCACTCCTTAGTCTTCATGAGCATTAATAGTATTTAAGATTGTCGTTACATGTAATGCCCTCACTTTATGTATAGTAAGCCCTTCGTAATGGAGGTGGGCGGGGGTCCTGGCGAACTCTATATAAGCCACCCCCTCCTCTAGGACAAGGGTTCGCACCCCCTGTAACACAACACACATAATCCAATCGACCGCCTCCGGGCACCGAGACGTAGGGCTGTTACTTCCTCCGAGAAGGGCTTGAACTCGTAAACCTCGTGTGTACATCTTCGCCATAGCTAAGATCTTGCCTCTCCATACCTACCCCCCTTTCTACTGTCAGACTTAGAACCATGACAACATAGAAAGATAGGGGCAGGTGTCTTAGCGACTTATTGGTGAAGTTGCAAGTTTTTCCGATCATCATCATGGTTTCCGGTGGCGAGATGGTTGAGGGCCGCGAGATCCGTCTCGGCGCGCTTGTTTTCATCGCTCACGACTCAGCGTGGCTCCAGGAAGCTCCGCTCGATGTCGAGGCGCTCCCCGTCCGAGGGGCGACACACTTTCACGCGTTTGTTCATGGCGTCCTTCTTCGGCAGCCGTCGACTCAGTATCAGTCGGCTCTGGCGACATCTTCCCTCCCTACTGTTCGCCGCTGCAAGCGATCCGGTCGGTCGCGGCTTCAGCGGTGGGTGAAGCATGCGGTGGCTCGACGTTCAGCCACTCATCAAGTCGCGGCAATCGAACCCGATGAAACTCTCCACGGCCTGTTCAATATGTCGACTGGCTCCGCGGGGACGCCGTCCGAGTGCAATAGCAGCGATCCAGCGGCTAAGGTCCTGATGGTGGACGGTCCGCATGGTCCGCCTGGATTTTGCCGCGAGGATGGTGACGAGGCTGGCGGCGACCCATCGCGGGTCCACGAGGAGTACCATCCCGAACCTCTCTCTTCGCAGCAGAGAGAGGATCTTCGTCGTCGCAACATGGACGCACTTCACACGACCATCATTGGGGAAACTCCCGAGGCTCGGGCCTTGGAGGGGGTGCGCTTGGCTAACTTGGCGGGGCGCACTCGATTGGAGAACCTACAGCGCGCGCTCGACGAGCAAGCCCGGGATCGAGTTCCTGATTCCAGTCGACGATAGCTTTTCCCACCTCCACCTAAGGTATACCATACTCCGATTCAGAACCTCACTGCTGCGGCCCGAATTGCAGAGTCGATTCAACCTTCCCAGTCAGAGGCTGGCCGAGGGTTGGAGCAGATCTGGGCCCTGCTCCGAGCGGCAGGAGAGCAGAATTCTGCGGTGTCTCAGTAGCGGAATACGATACACATCAGATCCGTGGTAGCAGATACAGTTCAGTCGGCCCATAGCCCAAGACCGCCCCAGCGGCGTGAAGGCCGTGGGCAGTATGATCTTCAGTTCAACCGCGACAATCATCATCGAGTGCCAATGCCTCCTCCGAGGAGTGCATCGTATGTGCCTCGGCAGAACGATGACATACACCGTCACAGGGACAAGCGCAGAGCTCTAGTCGAGCCAAGGGAGCCGGGCTTCGATGCGAGATCCATTCTCGTCCAAGGCCTGGTCGACCGGAATAGAGCACACAAAGAAGACTTGGGCAGAGATCGTCCGAGTGGCAGCAACTTACATGTTTCAGGCCCAGAGTGTTTCGGCAGAGTCATCAGAGCAGCAGCGATTCCTCCCAACTTCAGATTGGCAACAGGAGTCAGTAAGTTCACCGGGGAATCCAAGCCTGAAACGTGGCTTGAAGATTACTGAGTGGCTATGCAAATTGGAGGCGGAAACGATGAGATAGCAATGAAGCATCTCCCTCTTATGTTGGAAGGGTCAACCCGAGCGTGGTTGACTCAGTTGGCCCCAGATAGTATACACAGCTGGGAAGAGCTATCTCGAGTGTTTGTAAGAACCTTTGAGGGCACGTGCAAGCGGCCAGCGGGGCTTCCCGAGTTGCAGCATTGTGTGTAGAAGCCGAATGAAACTTTGAGGGAATTCATTCAGAGGTGGACCACTTTGCATCACATCGTGGAAAATGTATCAGAGCATCAGGCGGTGTGCGCTTTCAAGGAAGGTGTCAAGTATCGACAGTTGGTTCTAAAGTTCGGTCGGACTGGGGATATGACTCTGATCCGGATGATGGAGATAGCCACCCGGTATGCTAACGGAGAAGAAGAGGATCGACTCCGAAGCGGGAAGAGTAAACCAGTCGGCCAGGAGACGAGTGGAGGTGGTTCCAGTCGGAAGCAAAAGCGTAAAGCCGAGTCAGCGGCACCTGGGGAGATTGCAGCAGTGGCTCAAGGAAAGTTTAAGGGAAAACCTAAGGGGCCTTGGCCTCCTAAGAAGGTACAGGATCAAGCAGGAAATGACGTGCTGGACTTGACGTGTCACATCCACACGAAGAAAGATGAGGAAGGTAATCTGATTTACCCAAAGCATACAACTCGACAATGTCAACTTCTGATCCAACAGTTCTGGGAGAAACAACCCAATGAGAAGGACAAGGAGTCGGATAGAGATGAGGAGGAAGAGGAAGATGACGGTTACCCCAAGGTCAATTCCACCCTCATGATTTTTGCCGATGTTGAGAGCAAAAGTCGGTTGAAGGTCATCAACAGAGAAGTGAATATGGTTGCTCCGGCAACGATGACCACGTACCTGAAATGGTCCCAGACAGCCATCACATTCGACCAGTCAGACCATCCTGCTCGCGTAGTCACCCCCGGGAGGCAAGCGCTGGTTGTCGACCCAGTGGTTGGTGGCACTTGACTGAAGGTAGCGGTCTGAATATCCTATATGCTAAAACCTTGAAGGGGATGGGCATCCCGATGTCCAAGCTTAGCGAGAGCAACATGAGCTTTCACGGTTTTATTCCCGAAAAGAAGACCGAGTCACTCGGCCAGATCACTCTCGACGTGGTTTTTGGTAACTCCAAGCATTACCGGAAAGAAAAGTTGACATTTGAAGTCGTGGATTTCCAGAGTGCTTATCACGCCATCCTGGGGAGACCGGCGTACGCACGTTTCATGGCTCGACCATGTTTTGTGTAACTCAAGCTAAAGATGCTTGGCCCCAAAAGTGTGATCACGCTCGCTGACAATCGGCAAAAAGCAGAAGAATGTTTCCACAAAGGTTCCAAAATCACCGATGCATAGATGGCAGCGGTTGAATTCCAAGAGTATCAGAAGAGTGCAGACCCGAGTGATTTGCTTCGAGCCAAGAAGCCTGCGACAGACTCTGCATTTCAGTTGACTGGTGAAACAAAGCCGATTCATATTCACCCGACCGATCCCAATGCTGCACCGACTCATATATCAACGACGCTCGACAGCAAATAGGAAGAAGCGCTCATCTAGTTCCTCCGTGAGAACTGGGACATCTTTGCATGGAAACCCTCTGACATACCAGGTGTACCCAAAGAACTGGCTGAGCACCATTTGCGTGTCGACCCCAAGGTAAAACCCATCTAAGAGAACCTTTGGCGGTCCACTGTTCAGAAGAGAAAAGCAATCGGCGAAGAAGTGGCTCGACTGTTGGCAACAGAGTTCATCCATGAAATCTACCACTCCGAGTGGCTTGCCAATGTCGTCATGGTCCCCAAGAAGGACGATTCACTTCGCATGTGCATTGATTTCAAGCATATCAATCAGGCCTGCCTGAAAGATCACTTCCCTCTCCCCTGTATCGATCAAATTGTTGACTCGACTGTGGGGTGTGAGCGCTTGTATTTTTTAGATGCGTATTCCGGGTATCATCAGATCCGACTGTATGGTTCCGATGAAATAAAAACAGCCTTCATCACCCCATTCGGGTGCTTTTGCTATGTCATCGTGCCATTTGGTCTTAAAAATGCTGGAGCCACGTTCATGAGACTGATCCAGAAGTGCCTGCTCACCCAAATCAGTCGGAATGTGGAGGCATACATGGATGACATCGTGGTCAAGCCTTGCAAAGGTTCCGACCTATTGACTGATCTCGCAGAAACCTTTGCCAACCTAAGAAGGTACGATATCAAGCTTAATCCATCAAAGTGCAGACTTGGAGTTCCAGGAGGAAAGCTACTCGGTTTTCTCGTTTCCGAACGAGGGATCGATGCCAATCTAGAAAAAGTTGATACCATCCTCCGAATGAAACGTCCCATGCGAGTGCATGACGTTCAGAAGCTGACTGGTTGTTTGGCCAGCTTGAGTCGATTCATCTCTCGTCTCGGTGAAAAGGCCTTGCCTCTTTACCGATTGATGAAGAAATCTGATAAGTTCGAGTGGTCTGAAGAAGCTGATGCAGCGTTTGCAGAGCTCAAAGCCCTGCTTTCCACCCAGCCGGTCCTCGCTGCCCCAATCAGCAAAGAGCCTTTACTGCTTTACATTGCAGCCACTGGACAAGTTGTCAGTATAGCACTCACGGTTGAGCGAGAAGAGGAAGGAAAAGCTTACAAAGTTCAATGCCCAGTTTATTATCTCTCTGAAGTTTTGACTCCGTCCAAGCAACACTATTCTCATTATAAGAAGCTTGTCTATGGAATTTACATGACCATGAAGAAGGTTGCACATTACTTCTCTGATCACTCTATTATAGTCGTCAGTGATGCACCGTTGTCTGAGATCCTGAATAACACAGATGCAACTGGTCGAGTAGCTAAATGGGCGATTGAACTCCTTCCACTGGACATCAAGTTTGAGGCAAAGAAAGATATCAAGTCCCAAGCAATCGCGGATTTCCTTGCCGAGTGGATTGAACAACAACTACCGACTCAAGTTCACTCAGAACATTGGACTATGTTCTTCGATGGCTCGAAGATGCTAAACGGATCAGGTGCTGGAGTAGTATTGGTGTCCCCCCGTGGAGACAAGCTCAATTATGTTCTCCAGATTCACTTTGATTCCTCCAATAATGAAGCAGAATATGAAGCACTTTTATATGGGTTGCGTATGGCCATTTCACTCGACGTCCGTCGCCTCATGGTGTATGGCGACTCAGAATTGGTGGTTAACCAGGTGATGAAGGAATGGAATGTCAGAAGTTCAGCCATGACTGGTTACTGCAATGCTGTTAGGAAGCTGGAAAAGAAGTTTGAGGGGTTGAAACTTCACCATGTGCCCCGATTGAAAAATCAAGTTGCAGATGAGTTGGCGAAGATAGGTTCCAAGAGAGAGGCCATCCCCCGCAATGTGTTTCTGGAACATATTCATTCACCTTCGGTTCAGGAGGATCCCTTCGCAGAAGAGTCGCCATAGCCCAAGAGTGCTACAGATCCGACTGAAGTTGACATCCCAGCCGTGGTCGACTTAGTCATGGAGGTTCTGGTCATCACTCCTGACTGGGCAGTGCCGTACATTGCATACATTCTTAGGAAAGAACTTCCAGAGGATGAAGAGGAGGCTCGACAGATCGTCCGGCGATCTAAGGCCTTTACTGTGATAAAGGGGCAGTTGTTCAGAGAGAGTACAACTGGAGTTTGCTAGAAGTGCATCACGCCAGAGGAAGGTCGAGTGATCCTCAATGATATTCATTCGGGAACCTGTGGTCACCACGCGTCCTCTCGGACCAACATGGCCAAAGCATACCGAGCCGGATTTTACTGGCCGCGGGCCAACGAGATGGCTAAGGAAATAGTGGACAAGTGTGAAGGCTGCCAGTTTTACTCCAACATGTCTCACAAACCTGCGTCAGCTCTGAAAACAATTCCACCCGTCTGGCCTTTCACCGTCTGGGGATTAGACATGGTTGGACCTCTGAGGACAGGCAGGAGTGGATTTACTCATGTGCTGGTAGCAGTCGACAAGTTCACCAAATGGATCGAAGCCAAGCCCATCAAAAGCCTTGAAGCAAGCACTGCCATGAGTTTCATCAGAGAACTTATATTCAGATATGGCGTCCCACACAGCATCATCACGGATAACGGTTCGAACTTCGATTCTGAAGAATTCAAAGCCTTTTGTGCCTCCCAAGGCACGAGAGTCGACTACGCTTCGGTCGCTCATCCTCAGTCGAATGGGCAGGCCGAGCGGGCAAATGGATTGATTCTCCAATGATTGAAGCCTCGGTTGATACGTGATCTAAAACACGCAGCAGGAGCTTGGGTCGACGAGCTCCCATCCGTACTGTGGGGGTTGAGGACAACCCCTAACCAGTCGACTGGAAGGACTCCATTCTTCTTAGTCTACGGAGCTGAAGCCGTGCTCCCCAGTGATTTGCTCCACAATGCACCTCGAGTCGAACTCTTCTCGGAAGAAGAAGCAGAACAAGCTAGGCAAGATGCAGTCGACCTCCTAGAAGAAGAAAGAGAGATGGCCTTGATCCGGTCAACCATTTATCAGCAAGACTTGCGTCAATTTCATGCTAGAGACGTGAGGGGTCGAGCATTTCAAGAGGGAGACCTGGTTCTTCGAGTGGACCAGCAATGACCTCACAAGCTCGCTCCTGCCTGGGAAGGCCCTTTCGTCATCACTAAGGTGCTCCACAATGGAGCATACCGTCTCTTCAACGTTGAACATAATAAAGATGAGCCACGTGCCTGGAATGCGGATCTGCTCGGCCCTTTCTATTCTTAAACATTTAGATTGATGAGATGTAATAAGAAATACCTTTTAGTTTGGTTATCAAAAGACATAATTTACTTCTTCCGAATGATTGTCGTTTATTTCTTTTGTATGAATTATCTTAGCTGCAGCCCAGTGCTCGCCTAAGTGATAAAAATCCTACCGAGTGATGAGTCTGCCTCTCACTCGGGGGCTTAGCTGCAGCCCAGTGCTCGCCTAAGTGATAAAAATCCTACCAAGTGATGAGTCTGCCTCTCACTCGGGGGCTTAGCTGCAGCCCAGTGCTCGCCTAAGTGATGAAAATCCTACCGAGTGATGAGTCTGCCTCTCACTCGGGGGCTTAGCTGCAGCCCAGTGCTCGCCTAAGTGATAAAAATCCTACCGAGTGATGAGTCTGCCTCTCACTCAGGGGCTTAGCTGTAGCCCAGTGCTCGCCTAAGTGATAAAAATCCTACTGAGTGATGAGTATGCCTCTCACTCGGGGGCTTAGATGCAGCCCAGTGCTCGCCTAAGTGATAAAAATCCTACCGAGTGGTGAGTCTGCCTCTCACTCGGAGGCTTAGCTGCAGTCCTGTACTCGCCTAAGTTTGAAAAATCCTATCGAGTGATGAGTCCGCTTCTCACTCAGGGGCTTAGCTGCAGCCCAGTGCTCGCCTAAGTGATAAAAATCATACTGAGTGGTGAGTCTGCCTCACACTCGGAGGCTTAGCTGCAGTCCCGTACTCGCCTAAGTTAGAAAAATCCTATCGAGTGGAGAGCAAACCTCCCACTCGGGGGCTTAGCTGCAGTCCCGTACTCACCTAAGTTTGAAAAATCCTACCGAGTGGTGAGCGAACCTCACACTCGGAGGCTTAGCTGCAGTCCTGTACTCGCCTAAGTTTGAAAAATCCTACCGAGTGGAGAGCAAACCTCCCACTCGAGGGCTTAGCTGCAATCCCGTACTAGCCTAAGTTCGAAAAATCGTACCGAGTGGTGAGCGAACCTCACACTCGGGGGCTTAGCTGCAGTCCAGTACTCGCCTAAGTTTGAAAAATCCTACCGAGTGGTGGGCAAACCTCCCACTTGGAGGCTTAGCTACAGTCCCATGCTCGCCTAAGTTTGAAAAATCCTACCGAGTGGAATGTCAAGACCATTGCTGAGTGCCTTGCTGATGAGCTGATCAATGCTACTCAAGGATCACCCGATCGGTCGACTGGAACGTCAAGACCATTGCTGAGTGCCTTGCTGATGAGGTGATCAATGCTACTCAAGGATCACCCGATCGGTCGAGTGGAACGTCAAGACCATTGCCGAGTGCCTTGCTGATGAGCTGATCAATGCTACTCAAGGATCACCCGATCGGTCGACTGGAACATCAAGACCATTGCTAAGTGCCTTGCTAATGAGCTGATCAATGCTACTCAAGGATCACCCGATCGGCCAACTGGAAAGTCAAGACCATTGCCGAGTGCCTTGTTCATGAGCTAATCAATGCTACTCAAGGATCACCCGATCGGTCGATTGGAATGCCAAGACCATTGCTGAATGCCTCGCTGATGAGCTGATCAATGTTGCTCAAGGATCGCCCGATCAGTCGACTGGCTATTCTTCTCCAGAAGCTGCATCAAGCAAACAGACAACAATTCGGGAGAAAAACGAATTTCATTCGGAGACGGACGCAATATATGAGATGATAAATCCAAAGTTCCTTAACCGCAGGATAAAGTGCTCAGGCATCAGGCCCGAAGGAGTTTTAACGGTTACAAATTCACTCGGCATTCCGAGGCAAATAAAAGTGAGGCATAATGTTTTTTAATCACTCAGCGGGAGAAGGACTGGCCGGGTCGCAGAAGTTGTCGAGGTTGATACTGTCAGCGATGCGAGTAGCTGTGTCAAGGAAAGTGTCCATGAAGTCCTGGAAGGAGTGCTTCTTAGTGTTTGCCACTTTGAGAGCTGCTAATTTGTCTTCCTTAGCCTCCTTGCAGTGCACTCTGACCAAAGACAAAGCGACATCGGCGCCACAGCAGGCAGAAGATTTCTTCCACTCTTGCACTCGACATGGAATTTGATTTAGTCGAGTCATCAGAGACTCGAGGTCTTGAGACATTTCCGCCCGAGGCCAGAGTTCAACATCCACTTGGGCCATCGCCGCCTCCAGCCGGGCAAGATAAGCAACCGCACCATCTAAGCGTGACTCCAATCGGAGCTCATTCATTGCGGTGTTATCTTTCACCGGATAGTTGATGGGGTCGAGACCCGTCACCACCCGCCCAGTTTTAGCCTCAAAGTCCAGACACAGTTCTGTCCCATTGCAAAAAGTGATGAGTCGACGGCAGGACAAGAAAGTTCAATTGGCAACAAATTAATCGCAGTCGACTGATCGTACCTTCAAGATTCAGAACAAGCTTGCCGGCGAGTTGCTCCAGATAGGACTCTAGCTTGTTGGTCTTGGTCTTGAGGCCGCCAACTTTAGTGGTCAGGTTTTCCTTGTCCTTCTTCAGTTGCTCGACTTCCCGATTAGCATCTGAGATGGCAGTCTTTAGCTTCGTGTTCTCCTCCGCCAATTTGCTGACCGAAGCCAGCTTCTGGTCCGCAAGCTTCGTCTTCTCGCATGCTTCCTTCTGGGCGGCCGCCAGATCCAGATCCTTCTGCTCCAAAGCCTCCTTCATCCTCTCTAAAGAAATAACACTCTTCAAACAGAACTGAAGTTGACGATTTTCACTATGCACATCTGGTCGTGTGAAATCACTCGGTTCAAAGAGACTAAAGGAAAAACTAGTGTGAAGTGTGAAGCTACAAAACAGACAGAATGGTCGAGTGATCACCTCCCGTGATGGTTGTTTCTTGTTGGGCAGTCTTCAGATTCTTCTTCGCAAGTTCGAGGTCAAGTTCAACGCTGATATGCTTCTTCTTTAACTCGGTGAGCCGAGCTCCAAGATCACAAGACCTCTGCAGCCAGAAAGACAGACATGTCAGTCGACGGATACAAGCAACAGTGAAAGAAAAGCATTACTCTAAGACTACTGCCGAATCAAATATTGAACAGCAGTCTCGGGGACTACACCTAGTGGGTGCACTTAGCGTGCCCCCACTAGATCAGGTCAATACTCAGCATGAGTTCAAAAAAAAAGAAAGAAAGAGAGACACATCATTAGACCTTAGTCGACTGCCAACAGCCAACCGTGGTATCGGGGACTACACCCAGTGGGTGCACTCGACGTGCCCCCATTGATTCAAAAAGTGCAGTATTGAAGATTTCCTGAGTTCTAAACGAAGGAACACCCAGTGGGTGATCAGATATAAAACGACATTCAAAAATTTTAGTCGGAATTTTGCTGACCTGAACATTGGTCTGAAGGGAAGTGCTGGCGTTGTAAGCTATCTCACTGGCTTCATGCATCACTTTCACCTGCTCCATGACAAGGTTCGCTTGGCGAAGAGCTTCCCTAGCGGCACCCGGCGAGTCGTTTGGAGTTTGATATGTAGCAAAGTGGGATGGCTCCAGAGGGGTCGAAGTAGCTGCCGGGTCGGATGAGTCGAGTTGCACTGGCGCAGCAGGTGTCTGCACAGTCGACCCCGATAGACGATCAGTCGTCAACGGGTTAGCGAATGTTACGTTGGTCCGGACTATCGCTTCAGGTGCCGGTGTCGACTAAGGGACCTGGACTTCAAGCTTCCTCCTGCTTGAGCTTCCACTCTTCTTCCTCCTCTCCTGTAGAGGCACTTATTCTTCTTCGTCATCAGGAAGCACAACAATATCTTGTGGAGCTACATAAGAAGAGAAGTGTCAAGTTTTCAGTCAATTGGCCATCCACTCGACTAAACAAGACTCGGTCGAACGAACTTACCATCTCGTGAGGTGTCCTCTTCGTCTCTTGGTGCCTTGTCAACGTCCATGTCAGTGGCAGCAGAAGTGGGGCTAGAAAGACAGAAGAATTGGTTGGTCAGATCAAGAAAAGTTTCAATAGACTCACGGAAACACAAACAAGGTACCCACCCTGAGGTAACGGGGACGTCCATCTTGATTCGCGGCAATGTCTTCCGGGCCTTGGAGGGAGCAACTTTAGGCTGCTTGGCCACCTTCTCCGTCGGCTCCGGAGTCGACGTCCGAGTGCGCTTCTGAGTATTGGCACTCGGACCCACGCTTTTCCCGCGCCTGCCAGCTGGATCATGCTGCTGTTTGGATCAGCGTTCGGAGCGCGGCGGCGAGTCGACTTCCTCCTCCTCGTCCGACTCCTCGCTCTCCTCTTCCTTGCCGTCTCCTTGAGAATCCCACTCGTCACTATCTTCCACGCTGTCCTCCCCCTCCTGGGCCTGTTCCAAGGCATGTTCACCATTGGGCATCGAATGCATCTCAGTGAACACCTGCAGAACAAATTGGGCGAACGAGAGTCGGTCAATATCAAGGGCAGTCAGAGCATGAATTAGAAGCAATTGGAACAAAAGCATACCTTGTCGGGTGGGTTTATGTTGCTAAAGGGAACAACTCGCCTAGATCCTCTAGGATTGTCCTGATTGCCTGTGATGCTCCTCGGCCACAAAGCTACCGCTTCAGACGACACTTCTTCTGGATGGACCCGAGCAGTGTCGTCCGGTCCGGAATACAGCCACATCGGGTGATCGCGGGCCTGGAGAGGCTGGATGTGTCGACTAAGGAACACCTCCAATAGATCCAGGCCCGTAATGCCATCGTTGATAAGCTGAACCACCCTATCCACCAACATCCTCGTCTCCATGGTCTCGCCAATAGTCACTTTCAGTGGAGCAGGAGCCTGGACTCGGTCAAATGAGAAGTGGGGAAGGCCGGTCCACTGACCTGGAGCTGCGATATCTTGGCAATAGAACCAAGTCGACTGCCAGCCTCTAACGGAGTCAGGAAGAGTCATGGTAGGAAAGGCACTCCCTTTCCTCTTTTGGATACCTAAACCCCCACACATCTGGATAACATGGGTTTTTGAGTCACTGGACTTCACCTTTTTTACCAATTGGGAACGAATGGTGAAGATGTGTTTGAAAGACCCAAGTGCGGTCGACACCCCAAGAAGTTCTCGCACATCGACACGAAAGCAGCCAAGTACGTGATGGTGTTGGGAGAGCAACGGTGGAGTTGAGCAACAAAAAAGTTCAGGAACCCCCGGAAGAATGGATGCGGGGGAAGTGAAAAACCGCAGTCGACGTGGGTGGCGAGCAGGACACACTCACCCGGTCGAGGCTGGGGACTCATCTCCCCCTCCGGCAACCTCCCCGCTCCCTTGGCGATTAACCCCGACTCCGCCAGCTTGTCCAGCTCCACCAGCCAAATCGAAGACCGGATCCAATCGCCCTGGATCCAGCCCGGCGGCAGCCCCGCGCGCGACGATGACCCGCATTGCTGCTTCTTTCCCTTCGCCACCTCATTCGTCTTCTTCACGCGCTCTAGCGCCGCCGTCTTGTCCTTCACCATGGCAATGGGGCAGCGGCGTCAGAGCGGAAGAATAAGGTGCGGCGGAGAAGCGAAGAAAGAAGAAGGAAGAGAAGAAGTGCACAGTGCAGACGCCTCGGCCCGGTCACCTTATAAGAAATTGTTTCCGAGTGGCTGACGTGTCACGACCGGTTTTTCAATAAATAATTATTGAGAAAATCGATCTTTAGAGTCCAGTATAGGAAAAGTCATCCTCACTAGTAGACAAATACTTGATGAACAGAGGACCAGTAGCATTAAATATATTACAGGGTTGAGCTGAGGCTGCTCAACAAATTATTACAAACTCGCCAATATCTTACATAAGGGCGGTTATGACTCAGGGGTGAGGTGGCATGCTACTAGCTTGAGGTAAAAAGTGGTGGTGGATAACTTGACTCCTAACTAGCAGCTCATCGAGCGTCGAGGTGAGGCTCGATGGATTTATTTCTGGGGTTGCGGAAGCGGATAATACAATGACCAAAACAGGATCGCACGAGACTGACTGGGACTCCTCTAGGCGTCGGACTCTCTATCAAACTCTTCATCCATGAGATCTCCTTCATCAACATCTGGCCAAATCAACAAGCCAGGTGAGTACTTTGAAAGTACTCACAAGACAGTTTGGACAAAAGATATAATCAATGAATGCATGAATGTGTCACGAATAAAAATGATGCTCATACAACAATAATAATATTTATGCACGACTTGATAAGTAAACAAATAAATGAAAACTGATCGGGGGTCTGGAGCGACGCCTTGAAAGGTAAAAAATAAAACTCATGCCGCAGTCGGGCGTCTAAGCGACACCACATAAAGGGCATAAAAGAAATGCCGCAGTCGGGCGTCTTAGCGACACCACAAAAGGGCTTTAAAAGAAATGCCACAGTCGGACGTCTGAGCGACATCACATAAAGGGATTTAAAAGAAATGCCACAGTCGGACGTCTGAGCGACATCACATAAAGGGCTTTAAAAGAAATGCCATAGTTGGACGTCTGAGCGACATCACATAAAGGGCTTTAAAAGAAATGCCACAGTCGAACGTCTGAGCGACGTCACATAAACGACTTTAATAAAATTAAATACAATTATGCCACCGTCGGACGTCTGAGCGACATCACAGACAGGGCTTACAATAAATGTAAATACAAGTATGCCACCGTCGGACGTCTGAGCGACATCACAGACAGGTCTTGTAACAAAAGTAAATAACAAGATTAGTCCATCCACAAGAATAATCTTTTAACCGGATTTATCACACATGTATTCCACCGGAGTTTTGTCACTGAGGCTGATACCTGACAAGATAAGATGAATATAGTACTTGGATAAAGTACAAGATGATTGAAAGATTTGTGACTCTGCAGAGTTCGTATTGACTGACCACAGCCAACGGATTTCCGTAGT
This sequence comes from Triticum aestivum, assembly GCF_018294505.1. NCBI lineage: Eukaryota > Viridiplantae > Streptophyta > Magnoliopsida > Poales > Poaceae > Triticum > Triticum aestivum. The sequence goes on from NC_057807.1 coordinate 300,588,198, forward strand.
CACGAATGGACTAGTTCCGTTTATGGTATTTCAGTAGAAACACATTTAACTAGTACACACCCATTTCACCTCACGATGCCAGGAGTCACCCTGGACAACGTCCAAGAAAAACTTTGAGACGGGGAGGTCACAACCTCGAATAGCATGGGATCAAATTTCTATACGCGCGCTCTAAGGGGTGCCCCCCCTCTCGGTCCCAACCGGAAACACCCATGCCCCCTGACCGGATGACGGGCTTCAATCCAGGGCCATGGAACCCTCATCCCGGCCTCTCTACTTGGTGTGTACCAGGAAAACGATTTGCAACTTACTAAGCCATATTCCTTTCGGAAAACATGTGACAGTACAGGAAGGAATGAATGGAAATGTGATTTGTTTCATGATGACACGGAAGTCAAATCATCTGGCATAAGACTGGCATGTCACAACACTGCCATCTTACCCATCCTCATGCCATCACATGGCCATGCAAATATGTATCCAACAACATAATGCTTTCCGAAACTTACTTTCCACTTATGTGCATGAAATATAACATTCAAAGAAATGTTCATAAACATGCCATGACTAAACTAATATGCAAACATGCAACAACCACTCATCATATCAAGAGTTCAAACATGCTTGCCTGGTTCGGAGTAGTCGGAGTTTAACTGTGTGAAGTTTGCAGCTCCGTCACCTCCTCCGGTATCTACGGTATAAGAAAAATACGTACGTAACGTAAATACCGTGAGTGTACAGAAAAATATTCCAAAAAAAATTAAAATAAATATGACAAAAAACTAGACAGAAAAATAAGGATGACAGAAAAAGAATCAATCAAAAAACATTTTCTGTTTAAAAGTTATAAGAGTTTTGGTCCAAGGACCCATCTGTAATGAAACAGAAAGTTTCCAGGGGGCTCTGCGGAAAAGTCCAGAAAACGTTTCATTTAAAAGAAACAGCTGAGAGACTGACAGGCGGGCTCCACCCATCAGGTTTGAATTTTCAAACGAGGGAAACAGAGCGCGACGGCGCCCGAGAGGTGCGGTGGTCGCCAGCGGCGATCCATGGCGAGGCAAGGTGATCGGGGGCTACCTTCGTGATCAGTGCACCTTTCCGCGTCTGTGGGTGGTGGTGGTGGTCGCCGGCGAGCACCGTGTCGACGGCGGCCCTTGCTCCGATGGACGGCAGTTCGGGCAGTCGTGGATCTCGCCGGAGGGAGCTGCGGGGGTCAAATCGGAGTGGGGGTTAGTCTCCTAGTTGCTCGAGAGGGTTGCAGACGAGGTTAGGGCGCCAGAGACGGCCTCACCGGAGTGAATCAAGGTGGAGGCCGAGGCGGAACGAGGAGGCCGGAGTTGAGGAAGAAGGGCCCCTCGAGGCTCTTCCAGTGGCTAGGCGGGGTCTGGTGAAGTGGTGGAGTTGTGCGGGGGCGAGAGCAAGCTCGGGGGTGCTATTTATAGCCGGCCCGAGGCGGTTGCCGTGAACAGATAAGTCCGGCGAGTGATTACGGCGGCGCTGTGGCTGGACAGTCGGCTTAGGAGCTTGAGCATCGTCTAGGTGGAGCATTGGTGCCATTTCAGCGTCCAACTCAGCAAGGGAGGGAGGGTTACGGCCTGCCCTCGACGGAACGGCAGCACGGCCCGTTGGCAGCAGAGAACGTGCTCTGCACGTGCGCTGGCAAGGAGGTGGCCACGCGGATCCCTCAGGGGGTTTGGGCAGCGCCGAACGGCGTTCTGCCGCGGTGTTATCCCCTGGCGGCCGTTACGGTGGTTCTGCCGCCGCAAAGCACGCCGGCGCAGGCGGGCCAGGGCGCCACCGACGCCAGGAACACGCCAAGCACGCGTGTGGTGCTCCGGACAAGAGGGAGGGGCTGCGAGCAATGAGCCAAAAGCACAGTGGACATGTGACTGAAGTTACTGACGGAGAGACGACACTGATACTCTGAATTTACTGAATATGAACAGTAACAGTGCATGCCAAGTGTTCGACAGAATGATTCTGGCATGTAGGGATTTTTCCTTGAGCTGATTTTTGGTGGAGGGGTCTCTCATTGCAACTAGAGGTTGCCTGAATTTTGGTGGAATTTTTGGAGAAGTGTAGATATGAATTTCACCAAATTTGGTAAATCTGGTCCAAACTTGCAGAGAGTGAATTTTGAAATATTTGAAAAGAAGAAGAGTGGATCATGATGGTTCTAGGTTGTGGGTGCAAAGGACTATCCAGAGGTGTTGAGTTGAGGTCAAAAATCAAATGTATTAAGGTACTTGCTTTGCAAATCACCTAGGCTCAAAAGAAAAGACAGAATTATTTTGGGAAGAGAAATAATTGGAATAAAATCCGAAAATGGATTTTATTAGTTTGGAATGAATGTTTGGGTTGCACCAAAGTGGAAGGAGGGGTTTTGGGAAGTTTTACCATAAGAGGCATGGTAAACAAGAATGGATCAAAATTAAACAAAGCTCAAAACCAAAAGGGTTTCTTTTTAGAAGAAAACAAATCCAAGAAAAGATTTTCAGAGGGCAAACTTAGAAGAGGGTTTTTAAGAAGGGTTTAAATGACCTTCTTCAAACCAAGCAAGGCTCTTTCTGAAAACAAAAACCACAAAAAAAAATTGGAGTGTCACATGACGTGTGGGACCAGGCAATCCCGTCAAATCCCGCAACATTCGCGCGAAGCGTACGTGGCAAAAAAGGCGGCACGGGAATCGAGGAATCACTGTTTATCCGCTCCGCCCGCTTCGGCACTCCCCGTCCAGCACGCTTCCCTAAAATTTCGTATCCTGCAAAATCCGAGATACACTGCAGGCAATCACGCCTAGGATCCCACGCTCCAACACGACATTCGGCACATGAGGTCACCAGTTCACTCCACTGTCCACTGAATGGATCAAGGCGAGACTGAGTCGACACCAAATACCGACACAAGTAGTCAGACTTGCAGAAAGCACTCGCGAGGTCCCGAAGCTCGGAACAGGTTCAATTTCAGCCTACTCTGCACTCGGACATTAATCCATTCGGGGGCTACTGATGAGGATACAGACCTAGGGTAGGGTCATAGGCATGACCTACACGTCCTACCCAAGGTCACTATCCCAAAAGGTAAGAAGACCAAGAATCCACTCGACAACCGAATCACTCGATCATCATTCCCCACCGTCACTCGACTATATGGGGAATCACTCGACTATATCGAAGACCAGGAGTCGGAAGAATGCACAACGGCTGGGCATTCACTCCTTAGTCTTCATGAGCATTAATAGTATTTAAGATTGCCGTTACCTGTAATGCCCTCACTTTATGTACATTAAGCCCTTCGTAATGGAGGTGGGCGGGGGTCCTAGCGCACTCTATATAAGCCACCCCCCTCCTCTGGGACAAGGGTTTGCACCCCCTGTAATACAACACACATAATCCAATCGACCGCCTCCGGGCACCGAGACGTAGGGCTGTTACTTCCTCTGAGAAGGGCCTGAACTCGTATACCTCATGTGTACATCTTTGCCATAGCTAAGATCTTTCCTCTCCATGCCTACCCCCCTCCCTTTCTACTATCAGACTTAGAACCACGACATGTCCCTACTGTCAGGTGGAGGAATCATTATTTTTGTGTGTAATAAGGAGGCACTTCCTTGCTGCGGCTGTGGACCCAGCTGTCAGCCTGTCCACATACAGTACTCTTCCAATGGAAGTCGTTCCTTAACCACATTGACCACACCATGCCGAGAGCACCAAGGCGGTGGTAGACGGCGAGGCCTAGGAAGGGTACAACGCGGAGCCAGGGAAGATGCGACAGTGGATGCCCACACAGAGACGAGTATGAGGGTTGACTGGTTCGGCTGCCGTCGCCGCAGAATAATAGGGGTTGTGGGTGACTAGAGGGATGGCCTGGCCAGCGGTTGGAGTAGGAGGCGCGGTGGGGCCTGCATGGCAACACAGCCGGCCATGGGAGGCAGGAGCAGGCAGCACGACCCATGATGGTTTGGGCGGCTAGAGCAAGAAGACCAGAGGTTGAAGAAGCACGACAGCCGCTGGATCGCCATCGTACGGTCACTGCAGCTAGAATCGTCTATATTGACTAAGTTGACAAAGCCCTACGTCCGCATCAAATTAGTAGGCCCACAAGTCAGCCTCCAAATATGGTGGGTCTCACCTAGCAGCGGTGGTCTTCATTTTTTGCATAATAAGAAGGCACTTGCGTTCAAAGAGATATATCTGGTGGGCCGAGCTGTCAGCGGCGGGAATGTTTTTGTCACGAAATATAGAGGCCCTTCCGGTGGGTCCCTGCTATCAGCTGGAGGAATCATTATTTTGTGCATAATAATGAGGCACTTCCTTGCTGAGGTCGTGGACCCAACTGTCAGCCTCTCCATGTACAGTCCTCTTCCGATGGAACATATTCCTTGACCACGTTGAGCACGCCGCGTCAAGAGCACCAAGGCAGGGACGACGGCGAGGCCTAGGAAGGGAATGACCAGGAGCCGGGGAAGACTCGGCAGCTGTTTCCCATGCGGAGTGGACTATGAGTGTTTACTGCTTCGGCTACAGTGTGAGCCTGCCGTCGGTGGAGAAGAATAGGGGGTGTGGGTGAGTAGAGGGACGGTCTGGAAAGTCTTAGTATGGTCGGTCCGTGAGGCCTACGCTGCAGCACAGCCAGCCACGGGAGGCTGGAGTAGGCGATACGATGGGCCTGGTTTGGGCGGCTGGAGCAAGAAGACCAGAGGTTGAAGACGCAACACGGCCGTTGATTTAACATCCAATGGTCAGTGCAGCTAGAATTGTTTTGACTAAGTTGACAAAGCCCGTATGCGTCAACTTAGTTGGCCCACAAGTCAGCCTCAAAATCTGGTGAGTCCCAGTTAGTAGGGGGGAATCATTTCTTCCTCGTAATAAGGTGGCACTTCCTTATGTGCGAAGATGTATTCTGGGGTTTTTAATTTCTTATTTTTGAGTTAGAATAAAAAGAAAACAGTTTAGCATCTTTTGTACAATCTATATTTTTGCGAAATCGATCATAATAAAGCTCGTGGGTCCCAACTGTCAGGGAGAGGTAACTTTTTTCACACATAATAAAGGAAACACTTCCCTGCATGCGAAGATGTAGCTGGGGGCTCAAACCTGTCAGGGGGAGCAATCATTTGTTTTCTCATAATAAGGAGGGACTTGCTCGCGTGTGTCCATGGCCATGCGGGTCCCTAGTGTCAGCCACTCCACATTCATGCCTCTTCTGATGGCTGTCGTTTGTTGATAAAGTTGACCACGCTGCGCCGAGAGAACCAACGCGGTGTACGATGGTGAGGCCTTGGAAGAGAACGACCCAGATCCGGCAAAGACACAGAGTTGTCGGGGATATACCCCGTGGTATGAACCGACCGGAAATATGACCCGGCCGGGCTTGGCGGTTTACTTGAGACCCGGTTGACACTTGGCAATTCACTGGCGACCCGCCATGACCAGACGGTTTAGAAGCAACCCGCCTGAACATTATGACGCACTGATAACCCGGCGGGTGGCGGACGGATGACAAGGCCCAAGGTCCAGAAGGCCAGTTTATGTTAATGGTGGGCCGGTTTAAGAGGAAAGGCGTGAAGAATATTTACCTTACAAGGAGTTCAGACCCGGACTTGTATCCGGTTTGTATTAGAAGGTAGACTAGTCCTAATCCTAATAGGACTCCTCATGTAACCCGCCCCTCTAACTTATATAAGGAGGGGCAGGGCTCCCCAAGAGGGACAGGAAAGGAGAGGAATAATCTTAAGGCTAGACACAACTAGAGGAGAGCCGGTTTACGGCGACTCCCTCATAAGCATAATGAGACCTAGCCACAAACAACATGTAGGGATATTACCGGATGATGTTTCCCGAGGCCCAAAGCTGCCTAAATCCTTGTCTTGTGTGTTGATCCGTCTCGCGTCTCTCGATTCCGACCAATCCCTTTAAGCTACCGCATAGATGTGTTGGCCTCACGACTAAGTCCTCACACTAGGACATCTAACGTGTTAATTCCAGGACAGTTGGTGCCCATTGTGGGGCAAAACGCACGGTGGTATTGAGTTCTTGGAGGGATCTTTCCTAGGGTTCGAGAAGTTCACAATTTTCTGGTTCAACTAGAGCCGGCGTGGAAGATTCACATCAACATCAAGTTTGCTAGATCCCAAAGGCGGGGTCTCCGTTTGGTTCAGCAAGGATTCATCGAATCTAATGGGTGCAATTCGCCGATACGTACAATGTCAAATTCCCGATCAAGTTATCGGATCAGACGAGGGATCGAACACTATTTGGAAATTAATTAGCCTTATGTCTGATGAATCAAAACAAGGTAGAAGAAAAAAAGACCAAAAACAATCATGTTCCCAATAGTTTCCGCCTATTAGACGAGGGAAAGGAAAACTTCCATGACCCGGACTCTGAGTCGTCCTTGCCTCCGCAGCATCCACCTGTGCAGTCGGTTTCGGTCGCCGCCGTGGTGTGGCCCACCTGACTCCGCCCTAGCGGCCACGCCAAGTCACCTCGCCTCCAATTGCCGCACGGGCCGCTGCCCTCGTTCATATCCACGATGAGCCGCCCATTCTGAGCCAGCTCTGCCTCAGCCATGCCATCCGAGTCAATTGCTGCCTCTTCCTCCCTGCCCGCTCAAGTTGCCGTGGCGGCCGCTTCGCGACCCTGCCGCACTTCGAGTCTCGCCGCTCCTGAACCACCTCTGCAGAGTTGCCTCCTGCCCGAGTCAATGTTGGCCCGGATTCGTCGAGAGTCGCCTCCAATGGTTTGGTTCTTGTCAAGCCAGCCGCCAACGCCGCCCTGTCGGTTTCGCCCTTGGACCGCCTGGCCAGCCACTGGTATAGGCTTATTACTGCTGATCCCGATGACTGTTGTGCAGCAACGCCTTTGTATCTACAACCCTCCATGCTGATGTCTCCTCTGTCACGACCGCGCGTTGACCGGCCGCCCGCCGGCTCATCTGCTGCGTCCTCTGTGGAGGTGCGCCTCGCTGGCCTTGCACCAAGTCGCCGGACCCATGAGTCGCCGCCTCCGCCCTGACTCGCACCGCATGCCTCAAGCCGCCCGGCCTCATGGCCGTCTCCGTCGAAGCCGGCCGCGCCACCACATGCCTCTGCGTCCGCGCCTCTTGTCCGAGCCGCTGCGGTTGCCGCTGGAATACGCCTCCATAAACCGCTGCGGCTTCTGCTGAGTCATTAGGCCGGCCCTCTACTCCTTTGCTGTTGTTCTGTGCCGAGTCGGCCGACTGGCCCTCCGCTTCTCCGCTGTCGTTCCGCTTTGAGCCACCGTTTCCAGGCTCCATTACAGACATACTTCAAGGTTCAAGCCGCCGCTGTGATCTCTCACCGACGTTTTCCTTTGCTGTCGAGGCCTCCACTGTAGCATGGTTTGTTTTGAGCTGCCCTCACCGCCGAGTACTGAGCCGCTGCGGGGTTGACCCGCTGTCCCCACTATGCTAGCTTCTGATCGCTTGCCCTGTCTAACTATCGGCTTGCCGTGCCTGATTCTTTTTGGACGCGTCCCCGCGCGTACGTTGACTCGCCAAAAGGCTCCTGCGGTGGTGCACCTCAAGGCATACTGCAAAGAATTGGTGTTACAAAATGTATTGCTACTAGTACTACTTATACGAGGAGACCAAAAGCTACTGCTATTTCTTCATCACATGAAGACAAAGAAAAAGAAAGGAGAAGAGGAGGGTCAACCCACATGAAGCATCAGACTATATAATAGCAGTTGATGCGTGCAGACAAACAAGCATAGTGTTGCTCGCCAGTTGCACAACTAATAAAAAACCAGGTGATATCCATCCAATTTTATTTTATTAAATATAATTGTTTCTCGTCAAAGAACAATTACTCCGATATGTGCTATTTTTTTGCAGGACCATTATTCATTACAAGGGTGTGGCAAAGGGGCATGCGCCAACATTATTTTTTCACTAGCGCTCGTCTATGCCCTTCTGCTCGATGGGTACATGTGCAAATCACCACCCTGCTACATCAACATGACGCGGTTGACTCGCCCGTTCACACGGCTTACCGTGGCTGCGATTGACTCGCCCACCTGCACCGGCTTACAACGCCATGGACGGTTCATTTGTCTGACCCGAGCCGCCTCTGATGCTGCGGCTGACTCATCTGTCCGAGCCGCCTCTGATGTTGTGGTCGTCTTTGTCGTCCGTCTCACGCGGCCTAGTCTACATCAGCACACTGGGCCGCACCTGTTTGGATGAGTTGTTTATTGAGTATGAGTAAGTCACTGCTTGGGAAGCCCATTTTTTCTTCTAACAAATTGGAGGCAAATTATCATATACTATCAACCGCCGTCTGCACTAGGTGGCCCAATGGGCGGGCACACAAGTCGCCGCCACTACAGTTTGGTTAAAAATAGCCAGTTGGAAGGAACCACTGGCCGAGTTGATGACATGGTTCATACGGGATTATTTATAACCCGCCACAGTCACCTCAACCTTCTGTGGATTCACATCGTGTTATCAACACCAATGATATGCAACTTATGCCGGTTTGTATCACGGTCCAATATGGAGAATCTCAAGCCAAATCCTCGAGTTACCTTGAGACTCAGGGGCTATAATGATATGACTCAGCAAATGTCCGTGGTTTTCAGTGAAGTCAAGAACCCCGGGACGTTGGAGGGAAAGATAACCCGGTCCCGGAGGCTACTGCCTTATTGGTGAAAATTTAAAAGCCGTCAGAAGAATTTTCTGGTTCAAAATGAAGAATGCTGGTTTAAAATCCGGTTCAAGGGAAATATGTTCCTCCACAAAGCTCTGAAGCTCTCAAATATCCGGTTTCAATTCGGTTCGAGGAAAATCCGTTCTCCCTCAAAGCTCTGAAGTTCTCAAACCTGGTATAAGAATTTCCAGTTCAAAAAGAGTTAATTTCTTGCAAGTTCGAGTTTAAAGGCCGTCAGAAAATTTCCGGTTAAAAATGAAGATTCTGGTTTAAAATCTGGTTCAAGGGAAAGAAGTCTCCCACAAAGCTTTGAAGCTCTCAAAATCTGGTTTAACATCTGGTTCAAGAAGAAATATCTCTCGCAAAGTTCGAGTTCTCAGAAAAATCGCTTGGGGGCTTGGTCGTATTCGAACCATAGCTACACCTCTTGATCGGCGTAAGGCCACCAGGGAAATTACTTGGGGGCTTTGTCGTATTCGAACCATAGCTACACCTCTTGATCGGCGTAAGGCCAACAGGAAATCAATTAGGGGTCAAAGAGAGTGTTGCAAAAAGCACCAACTCAAACATAGACACCCACTAAGCACAGCTCAAATTGTTACCTGGGGGCTCTTTGTGCACAACAACAAAGAGTTTTAAAGGACCCTTGTAATAGGCTATCAAGCCAGGCTTGGAAGCCAGGTGTATTCACCTAAAACCCCGGGTTAACCTGCCTTCATCAAGTAAGTCACTCCGCCCAGGTAATCCTAGTATGACCTGCAAATGTTTGCCAAGTCAATCTTATACAGACCCTGAACTTGTCAAAGTTAGAATGACAATTGGTTAATGTGAGGCCCATCTAAATAGGCTTTGTAAAATGGTTTAACTCAGTGGCCTGGTAGCCCATGAAAAGCCTCGAATTTGGGCCTGGTAGCCCTTGAAAAGCCTCGACTACAAGTTTTCATTTGCTCTTATTTGTCAAAGTTTTTCTCCTTTGATAAGGTTTTGAGGTAAATCGACGTCTATTGACCCGACCTGACTATAAGTCATCAATATAATCCGGTGTTTGTTAACCCGGCTTGACTTTCAACTATAAGTTGTTAGTACACAACCAACGATAAACCGGTGTTTGTTTACCCGACCTGGCTTTGACTATAAGTCGCTAGGATGATCATCCGGTGTTTATTATAACCAGGCATGGCTTCATTATAAACCAGCAAAGCATGGTGGGAATTACCAGCGAAGCATGGTGGGAGTTATCAGTACTCCAGATTTGGGTTATCACCCTTACTACAAGAAAGTTGGTAAACCAATGATGTGATTCAATATCACAGATATGATATATTTCATATTTTATTATCCTTGCAGCCTTGGTTATAAACCCGGGTTATATGTTGGGCATTAAGACCCGTCCGCCGATAAACCGCCAGGACACTTTAAACTTATTGTATGCAGAAACAGGTTGAATAAAGCATAATTATAAATCATCGAAGTTTATTAAACTGGCCTGGCTTTGGACTATAAGTCGCCAGTATATATTTGGATTGCGCCATTGGAATCATGCGCTTATAAATCATTCGGTATATTATTCAAATCTTTAATAGCCAACATGGCTGGATTTTTATTATAGTTATCAATAACCGATATTATGATTGAGGTTTTCAAAGTCGCTTCAGCGCCATGGCTATTATTTTATCAATGGATATAATTTATTCTACAATGGAGGGAATAGTCCCGAGTTGCAGCAGGCTTACGACCCGGAACTTCGGGGCTACATTATTTAAGTTGAGATTACATCAAATACATAAACCTCATGTCACTGCAAGCATGCACCATGACACTTGGGGGCTAATGCAAAGTCATTGTTGGCTCACCTTATTGAAGACCCGACTCATCACATCATAATGAGCCGGCCCTTGGGGGCTACCAATTGCTCCTGTCAACAATTCATGGTACAAAGCTTTTTATTCATTATATTGAAGGGTCCACGGCTCAGTTGGTAAAGCACAAGCCTCTTAACCTTGTGGACATGGATTCAAGTCCCATGATGGGGGTTACATCATATGATGTTATTTTCATTGAAATATATATATCAAGTCCCAGCTCAATATTACATTACTGAGCCGGCCCTTGGGGGCTACACATCATTGCTCAAATCTACATGATTATACTTACAAAGTCCCTGCTCATTATTGCATAATAACCCGGCCCTTGGGGGCTACACTGGTTGAAGTTTTTATGAGCATAAGGCAATTTCAAGTCCCAGGTTGCTGCAAGCATGACAACCCGACACTTGGGGGCTACATATATGGAGTATTCAGTTTTTTGCTAGTAACTAAGATGAACAACTTGGATTTCTTCGAAGTGGCAGTAATTATATGAAAACAAATCTCAAATCATCACTTTGTTCTGTTCAAGACTTGGGGGCTACAGGTAATATGGATATAAGGGAGAAATATCTTCCGATTTTCAGTTTTGAGCAAACTAGATTGATCCGGCATCACCAATCATTATGACCCGGTGTCTACAACAATCAAGAACCGGCGTTGGAAACAATCATGACCCGGAATTATCAGTTTTTATAACTTGGCAATTTTGCAAATCATAGATCGTCAAGTTCTACATCTTCAAGCCGGCTGAATATCAGTTGAATATTTGAAGACCAATATTTTTGTCAAGTCAGAGCATTGAAGGCCGAGTCGAATGGATTCTTTATTTACAATATTTCTTCTACAAGAAAATTGATTATGAAGCTGGTCTACTGACCCGGATTTTCTAGAAGGAGGAAATGGCAAGGACTTAAGGATGATCAGGTGTCGGCTTACAAAATATTTAACCCGGAGCACAACCTGTCAAATTTGTTCTTGTGTTTGTTTTACAGGATTAGTTTAACATGGATAAATCCAAATTAAACTAGGGGCTAATGTCGGGGATATACCCCCGTGGTATGAACCGGCCGGAAATATGACCCTGCCGGGCTTGGCCGTTTACTTGAGACCCGGTTCACACTTGGCAATTCACTGGCGACCCGCCCCGACTAGACGGTTTAGAAGCAACCTGCCTGAACATTATGACGCACTGATAACCCGGCGGGCGGCGGACGGATGGCAAGGCCCAAGGTCCAGAAGGCAGGTTTATGTTTATGATGGGCCGGTTTAAGAGGAAAGGCGTGAAGAATATTTACCTTACAAGGAGTTAAGACCCGGACTTGTATCCGGTTTGTATTAGAAGGTAGACTAGTCCTAATCCTAATACGAATCCACATGTAACCCGCCTCTCTAACTTATATAAGGAGGCGCAGGGCTCCCCAAGAGGGACAGGAAAGGAGAGGAATGATCTTAAGGCTAGACACAACTAGAGGAGAGCCGGTTTACGGCGACTCCCTCATAAGCATAATGAGACCAAGCCACAAACAACATGTAGGGCTATTACCGGATGATGTTTCCCGGGGCCCAAAGTTGTCTAAATCCTTGTCTTGTGTGTTGATCCGTCTCGCGTCTCTCGATTCCGACCAACCCCTTTAAGCTACCGCATAGATGCGTTGGCCTCACAACTAAGTCCTCACACTAGGACATCTGACGTGTAAATTCCACGACAAGAGTGGATGCCCACGCAGAAGGGAGTAGAAGGGTTCACTGATTCGGCTGTAGTGTGAGGCTATCGTCGCTAGAGAATAACAGGAGGTGTTGCTGAGTAGAGGAATGTCCTGGGCGGTGATGGGACTAGGGTGCACCGGTGAGGCCTGCGCGGCAGCACAACCGGCCACGGGAGGCGGTAGCAGGCGGTACCGTCGGCGGTGGTTTGGGTGCCTGAAGCATATCCGAGATTGAATAAGCACCACAACTGTTAGGTGGACATCCAATAGCCACTGCTAATAGAATCGTGTGTTGACTATAAGTTGACAAAGCCTTGTGTACGTGTGAACTTAGTAGGCCCACAAGTGACCATCACATGTGTCACATAGAATATATAGCCCATTTGTGATTTGTTATAATTTACAACCCATTCTTTAATTCTAATGGAATTTACTCAGCCATTTACTATTTGTTAAAATTACAACCCATTTTCTAGCCAGGACTTTGCTAATAATTTCATCCAACCGCTCAAAAAAATTCGACAAAATTTCTAACATTTTGATGGGATCAGAAATGTTTTTTAACCCGAAATTTAGAGTCAGATTAAATATAATTTCAAAATAAATTTGTATTAGGTAAAAATCAAACGAAAATTTGCGAGCGCAACAAGTAATGAAATAAAAAAATTACCTTTTTTGAGAAGAATAAACTAATGTACCTGTTCGGTCCGTTTTTTATATTTACAGCCAATTTTTTTTAATTACAGGCCTTTTCTTAGCAAGTCTAATGCGGCCCGGAGAATAACAAGTTGACCTGGGTTGGGTATTCCGCAAAAAAGAATAACTGGGATAGCCATTTTCACATTTAAATATTAATACCTGGGCTGGATATTTGGTCGACATAAAATAATAGCCTGGGCCAGACGGGCCACAGCCCGCCCAGTTGATACCCTGCTGCTCTAAACAACAAGAAAAACATCGCTCAAGAAAAACTCTGCTCACACCTCAAAAACACAAATACTTCTAGAGCTGCTGGGTCCCAGCTATCGGTCGCTCCTTGTGCAATTCTCTCATTTATTGACTATATAGGTTGACGATGGTGTGGGACCGTGATGTCAGGAAACCAGGAGGAAGGAAAAAATATAGTTGTATGTAATAAGGAGGAACTTGAGTACGTACCACTATGGCCTTGGTGGGTCCCTACTGTCATCCTCTCCAAGTAAAGTCATCTCCTAATTCCTCATGTTTGTTGACCATGTTGACAATGCTCGGTGCCACGACAAGCGCCAAAACTCGAAGGATGACAGAGAGGGCCTCGCGGGCCCTATGGATGTTTTGATACAACGCCCGCTGCTCATTCAGGAAGCCAGGATCATTGGACGCCTATGAGCACCTTCGAGAGACTGAGCCAGCATGAATTGGTAAGGCCGCGCTTGGGAGCTCTGGATTGTTTCACACCTGTATTAAGATACAAGTGTAATTTACTCATCAGCGGAAACAACATGTAAAATACAGGCATAATGAAACCAATGGCATGGGGTCTGTAATGAAAACTGGCGAGTTACGCATGTAATTTGAGAGATCAGTGTATATTTTACTAGTCGAAATTGACCAACCAAGCGCTTCGCCCAAGACCATCTGCTTTTATTTACAAGCGTCAGTTTTACAAGCGGTTTTGGTTGGAAAACGATGATCCAATCATGGCCTAAGATGATGAGTTGGTCGGAAGATCATATGGTTTCACCTCTAACCTACCCAAGTTGTCGTATACGCTATGAATGAAACATAAGACGATGAACTTCTTAAGCACAGAAACAACAGAAGAGAATGATCTTAACATGCAAATCACTAGTATTAGATCAACATGCAAAAATAATATGAAGCATTATTCGCCAGGAGGCATGGCGATCAACTTGTGATGCCGCATGCCACAACATTCCAAGCTCAACTTTGCAATCAAACTCACAAGGCCTAGCATTATATAGACAACATTCAGAACAAACTCTTAATATACCTTACATAAGTCAACATTCATGTGACTATACATCTCAATAGAGTAAATATTTACTTCTAAACTGAACATAGGAATAGGAAAAAATGATCGACGCTACTCACAGCAAAGGGCGTCCCACTCAAAAATATCAAATGCATGTCTTATGGCTAACGTCAATGAGCAAAATTTGACAAGGTTTTCCAATTCCAATAGATTAAACCAATGTCTTCTAGATAACATCAATGATTAAACTTTGAAAAGCTTTGCCCATTCAAAATAGGTAATGCCTATGATTGTGGAACAGGCAGGATTTGTCATCAGTTTGTCATCTGATAGTCCGGTTGCTCAAGGTGACGATGAATGATTAGAGAACCATTCGATGTATTGTTCATGATGAAGTATTATGGAGGACACAAACCATCTGAACATTTTGTGCAGTTGCACTAAAATCAAGCTGAGCATCCCTGTGGATTTTGTATGTATATGCTGCAAGAAAACAAAGACACATCAGCACACACATGAATATTGACCCCGGTGTCAACCCACCAATTGGTGGACTGACAAACTGAAAGTATGGTAAACATATTACCATACCCAGATGCCCCGTCATTATTGCTTAGAGTGGCATTGACATACTTGGAGTCCTGTCCTGGCTTCTTGTACTTGTTTGCCCAGTGTTCTTCTGAACCACAAGTAAAGCAACAATCTCTCTTTTTTTCTTTCTTCCTACCCTTCTTAAAGGTAGTATTCTGCTGGACAGAGTTCTTTCCCTTGAACTTGGGGGAATTCGTCTGCGTTGAAGTCGTTGGTAGCTCCATTTAGACGGTGTCGGTGTACAAAAGTATGGGTTCTTTCTGTACCCCTTACTTGTGCACGGGAAGTCGTAGCCACACCTGCGGCCGGGCCCGGCGGGACAGCAGAAGATAAAACATGAAGACTACTAAGGCAGATGCTCAAGTCATGGGACAAGGAGCAGAAGGCGAGATGGACCTCCCCCGGCAACACCCTTGTTGGGGCAACCTACGCAAGCACCAGCAAGCCCATCACCCTTGAGGCTGAGAGTTCTGACAGCATCGACAACGTTAAGACCAAGATTTGGGAGTGCATGCATGGTAGAATGCAGATCTTCATGGAGATTAATAGCATGTGGGTCCACATGGGACCAGAAGACGAAGACCCCCGGCAAGACCCTTGCTGGGGATGACTGCAAGGCCGCCGGCAAGCCCTTCCGGGGACAATCGCTAGGTCGCAGCTAGGCCCATGCCCGGCAAGGATTTGCCACCTCACCCCCACTCCTATGCGACGACTAGTGTGGCAACTAAGCAGGCGCCTGCGTGGTGGCGTGCAGATCTTCGTGGAGGCTCTATCATCGCGCCAACACAACAGCTAGATAGCTAGCGTGGCACTGCATGCCTCGTCAGCCTGGATGCATGTCGAAGCAAGGAGGGGCGGCGACGGACGTGACGCCTTCTGTTGCCATCCCCAATAAAGTAAGAGGGCACGTATGCAACACATTAAATGAGTTTGTCCTATGATGCCGAGCGATAAGCTCATACACTATAGCTTGCTTTCCACCTCCTGTGTGCCACTATGGCAACCCCTTTCACATATAAAAGGAGGCCCGAGGCGTACAGAGAGTTGATTCACACTTTTTGGACTGTGCATGCATGACAGCTAGTTCAAAAGCTCAAGAACACATATATCCAGACAAGTAGGACTAGGGTATTACACATCTTTGTGGCCCGAACCTGGGTAAAAAAACCCTCGTGCTGACTACTAGCACTACAAAAAAAAGACACATCCCTGACATTTTGGGTCGAACGAATTTTTTTTCTGTCATGCATATGACACTTCTATGACGATAATTGTGACAAAACCTGGTATCATCATAGATGTGGTGGGATCCTACTTCTATGACAAAAAATCATGACAGAAAATGGGCTTTTCATCCTGGGCGGGCCGGAGACGCAGCTGCATTACATTCTTTGGGCCGTCCATGACGGAAAAAACCGTGGTAGAAGCGAGGGGGAGGAAAATTTCGGGGAGTTGCCGGTTACGGTGGGAGGTTGGGGGCCGAGCGATGCGCGTTTCTCTCGTACACGTGCGAGGCGTTGGCTCTAACTGAACTCGAGCGAGGAGTTGGGCTCTAACTGAACCCGAGCGATTACACTGTAGGCTACGCGTTACTAAACCCGAGCGATCAATCGATGGCTGTTAACTGAACCCGATGGAGCGAGTCCTTCGCTACTGCTGCTAACTGAAGCCGATCAATTGGATGAACAGTGAGCGTTGCGGGGGGGGGGGGGGGGGGATTGGATGAACAGTGAGCGGTGGCGTTGCCTCTGGATGAACAGGACCTCGTGGTGTGGAGGCTTGGATGAACAGTAGACGGTGGAGGGGTGGCCGTGGAGGGGTGGTTGAACAGGACCCCGTCATGTGGAGGGCTGGATGAATAGTAGATGGTGGAGGGCTAGATGAACAGTAGACGGTGGAGGGGTGGTTGAACAGTAGCCGGTGGAGTAGCGCGCGGTGGAGGCTGGATGAACAGGAGCCCGTGGAGGCTGGAGGAGCTCGACGGTAGCCCGTGGAGGCTGGAGGAGGTCGACGGTGGAGATGAATAGTATCCTGTGGAGTCCCGTTTTGTGGTACGCCACACCCCTCCCGATGAACATGACCCCCGTTTCGACCATAGCGCTCCAGCACAAATCCGTTTCGTCCGTTTTGCGGTATGCCACACCCCTCCCGATCAACAGGACCCCCGTTTCGACCGTAGGAGGTCCGTTTCGTCCGTTTTGTAGTACGCCACACCCCTCCTGATCAATAGGACCCCCGTTTCGACCGTAGGAGGTTTGTTTCCTCCATTTTGCGGTACGCCACACCCCTCCCGATCAGCAGGACCCCATTCCGAAGTAGGAGGTCCATTTCCTCTGTTGCGGTATGCTAGGCCTCGTTTCCATCGCCTGTTTCGTCCAAGCCCTCCCGATGAACACGACCACGCATTCCGTTCCGACCCAGCCGGTTGGCTCCCATGCGTTTCATTGCCTCCCGATGAACATGACGCATTCTGTTGCCTCCCCATGAACACGACGCATTTCGTTGCCTCCCCATGAACACGACGCATTCCATTACCTCCCCATGAACACGACGCATTCCGTTGCCTCCCCATGAACACGAGCCCTCGCCGTAGTTATGCGCGACTAGGCGTTCGAGACCCCGCCCGTATGTACACGTACATGGCCGTATTTTCTTTCTTGCACCCTGGCCGTTGTACGTATGTGTACATGCTACGTGCGCGCCTCTACTACGACACGTGCGCGCCTCTACTACGACACGTGCACGCCTCTACATCGACCAATATGTACGTACACGTTCGCGACCAGGATGACAATGCTACGTACGCTTCAACCAGGTGTGTCTCGACTATCAGGCACTTCCTTGCCTGCGAAGATGTAGCTGGTGGGTCCCAGCAGTCAGGGGGGCGAATCATTTTTTTTTTGCCCGGACGCACTTCCTTGCGTGTGAAGGTGTAGCTGCTGGGTCCCAGCAGTTAGTGGGTGAATCTTTTTTTTTGCCCGGACGCACTTGCGTGCGAAGGTGTAGCTGCTGGGTCCCAGCAGTCAGGGGGGCAAATCGTTTTGTTTTTGCCCGGACGCACTTCTTTGCGTGCGGAGGTGTAGCTGGTGCATCCCAGCAGTCATGGGGCGAATCATTTTTTTTGTACGCACTTCCTTGCGTGCGAAGATGTAGCTGGTGGGTCCCAGCAGTCAGGGGGGCGAATCGTTTTTTTCGGACGCACTTCCTTGTGTGGGAAGATGTAGCTCGTGGGTCCCAGCAGTCAGGGGGCGAATCATTTTTTCGTGAAATACGGTGGCCCGTCCGGTGGGTCCCCACTGTCAGGTGGAGGAATAATTATTTTGCGCGTAATAAGGAGGCACTTCCTTGCGGCTGCCGTGGATCCAGCTGTCAGTCTCTCCACGTACAGTCCACGTCCGATGGAAGTCGTTTCTTGACCACGTTGACCACGCTGTGCCGAGAGCACCATGGCGGTGGACGACGGCGAGGCCTAGGAAGGGGACGACGCGAAGCCGGGGAAGACGCGGTAGTGGATGCACACGTGGAGAGGAGTACGAGGGTTCACTGGTTCGGCTGCGCTGCCGTCGCCACAGAATAACAGGGGGTGTGGGTGAGTGGAGGCCTCCACGGCAGCACGGCCGGCCACGGGAGGCAGGAGTAGGCGGCACGACCGGCGCTGCTTTGGGCGGCTGGAGCAAGAAGACCAGAGGTTGAAGAAGCACGACGGCCGTTGGATGGACATCGTACGGTCACTGCAGCTAGAATCCTTTATATTGACTAAGTTGACAAAGCCCTTGGTACGTCAACTTAGTAGGCCCACAGGTCAGCTTCCGAAATGGTGCACCCTAGATGTCAGGGGGATGAATCATTTTTGGGTGGGTGAAGCTAGAATATCCGAGATTGAAGAAGAAGCATGACATCCGTTGGATGGACGCGTCAACTTAGTAAGGCTAGAAGTATGTGGCCGAGAACTTATAGCCCATTTGAGATTTGTAAGAATGTGTAGCCCATTTTTGAATTCTAATGGAATTTACTACAGCCCATTTACAGTTTGTTAAAAGTACAACCCATTTCAACCAACCGTTCAAAATAGAATTCAATAAAATTTCCCACATTTTGATGGGATCCGAATATTTTTATCCCGAAATTTCTAGTCAGATTAAATAAAATTTCAATATAAATTTATATTGCGTAAAAATCCAACGAAACATTGCGCTCGCAAAAATTAATGAAATTAAAATTTTTAATATTCCAAAAATAATATTTTATAAAGTAATCACTGTTTGGTGCATTTTTTATAGTTACCACCCAGTTTTTATAATTACATCCCATTTATTATTTCTTAAAGCCCATTTGCTTGTTAAGCCTAATGCATCCCTCCTAGGAAAGATTTGCAGCCCAGCGGGGCGGAGAATAACAACTTGACCTTGCCTGGGTATTCCTAAAAAAAGTATAGCTGGGCTAGCCATTTTCAGCATGAAAAAAATTAATATCTGGGCTGGATATCTGGCCTGGGCTGGACGGGCCATAGCCCGCCCAGTTAATACCTGCAGTGATGTTTTCGTTGTTGTTCAGAGGAGAAAAATTAATATCTAGGGTAAACATCAAAAAACTCTGCAGTGCTCACACCTCAAAAACAAAAATACTGCTCGAGATGCTTGGTCCCAGCTGTCGGCCGCTTCTTGTGCAATTCTCTCGTTTATTGACTACTCCCTTCTTTCTAGTTTATAATGCTCAATTCAAAAATCTCACCAATCAAGGTAGATGGCGAGTGGTGGAATACTTTTTGTAGTTTTACAGAAGCACCTAATTAATGCTCATGTTATCCTCAAAAAATTATGTTTATCAATGCATTAATTGCAATGCATGCATGCATAAAGTACATGCATTGGTCAATTTTCTCTTAATACTTGCATGAAATGATTTAATGCACCTTGGAATCTGAACATGTGATGGAAAACAACAAAATTGAGCCTTATAAAATGGAAAAACTAAAATTTTGAGATAAGCCCTATAAACCGGAAAGGAGGGAGTACATAGGTTGACAATGGTGTGGGACCGTGATGTCAGGAAACCAGGAGGAAGCAAAATAAATTATAGTTATATATATATAATAAGGAGGCACTTGCGTACGTGAGGCTATGGACCTGGTGGGTCCCCATTGTCATCCTATCCAAGTAAAGTCATCTCCTCGCCCGCGCGCGCTTTCCACCCGAAACAGTCAGCGTCGGCCGCCCCGCTTCCCTGTGCAGGCGATTGCTCTGCCTTCAAACGACACAAGTGTCGTCCGTCCGTCCATCTGCCGCACACATTAATGATACGCGGTTGCCGAGGCGGCTACTCTGGCACCACACGTCCGTCCCTCCGCCCGCCCACCATGGCTATATAAACTGTTGCGCCGGCCATAGCCGCAGTCATCCACATTCGTTCCCTTTCTCCTGTCCATGCCAATACGGCCCACCATGGCTTCCTCGCGCTCCAGCGGTCTTCGGGACGGGCGGACGACGGACCATAAGGATATGGTAGCCATTGCTACCGACAGGCTGGCCGGCAGGCAGCCGGAGGACGACTACGTCCCAATGGAGAACATGGTAGTCGACGATCCGGCGCCAACCCCCTCCTCCGCGCCATCCTCGCCAGTGCATTGCACCATGACCATCGGCGAGGACCGTGCCCAATATATGGACAGGGTGACGCAGATGCGTGAGGAGCAGTTCCAGGAGGCGCAGGCCGATGCCGCCTACAACCACCATCTCCTCCAGGAGCACCTGCAGGCCGAGGAGCAGATTGCCATGGAGCGGGCGGAGCAGGAGGCTCTGCTCGACTCATACCGCTCCACCCACAAGGGCTGCCTCGAGCGTTGGCGGTACCGCATGCGGGTGGCGGATGCTGCGGCCACCTACAAAGAGGCCAGCAAAGAGGGCGATGAAGCGGGCGAGGCGCTGTTTGGCGAGACCGAGGACGAGGCAGAGGACAATGCCGGCTCCGACGAGTCCCCGCTCCGCTTTTATAAAAATGGAACTCACCAGAAAGAATCCTAGAACAACATTGTACTCGTGCATCACAGCAAAAAAATGGAGATTTGTCAGTCCTTCTGAGCTAAAGTTAGTTTGGTCTTGTGGGGAGTAATGTAACCATCCTTCAACTGCTCCTTCCGATGAGAAGATAGATAGGGTTTCTTCATCGTGGCATAATTGGGACTAGTCACTTCACGTACTCCATATTCTTCTTCAGAGGAAGATGATCCCTGTTTGCTCGAAAAAAAGGAAAGGAAATATTTAAAACAACACAGATAAAGCACTTCTGAAGGACAATACCACTTTTTCATGATAGTATCTAAACAGTAGCACAACACCAATAGAGATGACAAAGCTCAATCATATGGATGAAATCAGTGGGTGAGTACAAACATTTGTCAGTAGGCTGATTGTGTAGAGCATACATATGAAGCACTTCTCCGGAACCTTCTGTTGCTATCTACAAGGGTGGCCATGCTTACTATATACTCCTCGATTAGTTTAATGTTTCCAACATCTTCTTGTGCAGTTCCACTAAAATATATGGTATCTTCAAAGAAGATCCCTGTTTGAAGAAGTAGAGATAATTACGTATGGCATCAAATCAGTGGCAAAACAATTGCTCATTCCAGCCATACAATAAATTAAGATGCAAAACTATATCATTACTTGTATCATCACAGTTCCAGTGCTTCATTGCAGCACCGGGAGTTGATTTTTGTTTTTCTTCCGCTTGTTCTTCCCCTTCATCACTTGTTTCAATAATAGACAAGCTTCACCTTCAATGTAAGATTTGGCATGTCAATTAGGGAGCACAAGTATAGTACTAAACTTAATTTTCTGATGAAAGTGGCAAAATACAGGCTAGCAGTTGTGAAATATCCTTATCTTACCTCAATGGGATATTACGGTGCACATACAGATTGGAAGTCTTGTCTCCATTTGTGCAGTTCACTAAAATCAAGCAACATTATCGTACAAGTAGCACAACATATGAAAGCACACTGCAGAATCATGTGAAAGAAGGCTAGTACTGACCTCTCATGATGCGTAATTCAAACAACTCACAAGAAGAAGATCTAAACCAAATTCGCCTTAACGGATAGGAAGTAAGATCTCCTATTGTGGAGTTCCACTAAGATCAAGCAATCAAGCAACGTTGTCGGTGTGAAATTTTGGTTGAACTGCACAAAACACTCTTAAAACAAAAGTGTTTTGTGCAGTGCAACAAAAGGTCACAATGGCAACGAGGTGAAGTAGATAACCCTTTTTACACAGAGGTGCAAAGGAAACAATTAGTGGTCAATAGCGGTGGATGACACAGAAGCCAACAAAAAGAAGCATCTACCTTATCTAAATGGGAAAGAAAGCAAGACAGTAGCATTTCTCAAACAGTGGCATTGATTAATATTAACATAGAGATTATATTAACAATAAAATTCGTTAAACATGTAATTTGCTTTTAACTGTGGCATTGCATCAATTTTCCAGCGGCATTATTAGAGGGTGTTTGTTTACAGGGACATTTTGGTGTAGGGACTAAAAAAACTCCGTGTCAGTCACATCTAAACCAAACAGGAGGGAATTTTCGGGACTAAAAGTGGGCATTTGGGACTAGAGAAAGAAGATCCCGAGGGAGTCTTTTTGGGACTTTTTCCAACAGTTGCCCCTGCCACGCATCGCACCTTGTTTCTATTAGTTCATTACTAGGGGTAACATGGTCTTTTATCATGTCATTTAATAACCTCTAGTCCATGTTTAGTCCCTGGAACCAAGCAGGTAGGGACTAGGGAGTTTTTAAGCAAACAGGGCCATAGATTAACAACAGCTAATGAGTTGCACGGGACAGTGGATGCACCAGCACCATGTGCATCTACCGATGTACTGTGGTCATGCACTGTCTGTTGCAACAAAGAACAAACAACGAAGGAGCATATTTGTGTTGGTCCCAGGTTTATTATCTTTAGACACCTTTCCCTATGTGAGCGGAGAAAATCTAGTCCTGCTCAAACTCTATAGCCTCGTCCCTTCCTTTCCTTTTTGAACTAGTACTTTCATCCCTTCCTTTCCACTTTCAACCATGTCCTAGATTTATGCGATACAACTTTCCCCACTACTTTCCCCCATTCCTTTCCTCTTTGAACCACGTCCTAGATTCATGATATACAACTTTCCCCCTTCATTTCCTCTTTGAACCACGTCCTAGATTCATGCTATATACAACTTTTCCCACTACTTCCCCCCACTCCTTTCCTCTTTGAACCACGTCCTAGATTCATGGTATACATGCAGCTAGAGCAATGCATGTGTAGTAAGTAAAATATACCTTAAGGTTCTTGGGGCGTGGTTCGGTGGGCGACGGGACGACGGCGAAGAAGAAGGGGTCAGAGGCCCTCCCGCGCCGCCGCTGGGTGGAAAGTGAACAGCAGTGCCGGTAGTGGATTCCCTCCCTCGCCGACGGCGACAGCGTTAATCCTCCTTCCCTTCCCGATGGACGGATCCTGCCGGCTCTTTGAGCAGTAGTGAGGGTAGAGAGAGGCCAACGAAGTCTTGTTTA
This sequence comes from Triticum aestivum, assembly GCF_018294505.1. NCBI lineage: Eukaryota > Viridiplantae > Streptophyta > Magnoliopsida > Poales > Poaceae > Triticum > Triticum aestivum. The sequence goes on from NC_057807.1 coordinate 300,611,562, forward strand.
GATCTGGAGAGGGCGAGAGAGTGTGAAGAGAGCAACTACAAGCGCTGAGGCTCCAGCGGGAGAGGGCGAGAGAGTGTGAAGAGAGAAACTACAAGCACTGAGGCTCCAGCGTGTATATATATACTGGAGAGAGAGTGTGAAGCGTGCAAACCCTAGAAAACATTTTGACCAGTCAAAGAATCCTCCTGGCAAAAATTATGCTCAAGTGTAGTTATCGAACCCGAGACCTCAAGTTTGATGAGCGAACAGGCTAACCAGCTACACAACCCTCCCATTATGTTCAACGAGAGGAAAATAACCTTTTATACATTCCTGCATTCGTGTGGCAGGCTTGCCGTGTTTTTTTTTTGTGTGTGTGGGAGTCATTAGGATTTCAATCATAATCATGTCATGTGGCTTTGGTGGTAAGACTATCCACAGTGGTGTAGAAATAATGCAGCCTTATTCACCTTACCTCTCTCCACGTAGTACGTTGGGTACCACCCGTCAGAGGGTGAAACAGACAAATTAATAAGAAAAATTAAAAGCGCCAGCGGTGTATCTTACTACCTCACACATCTCGCTACTGCTCGGGAAAACTGTCCAATTGATCCCTCTGTTCGCTCACGTACTATTTTAAGTGAATCCTTATCATAACAGGCACACAAATTCTGGGCACTTGTATTCGACTTAAGTCAGTGTGCCACCGTATCTCGTATACTTACTACTCCCTCCGTCTAGGTGTAATAAGTCACGTTAGAAGGTGCAACGGGACCAAGGTGTGTGCGTGCGTGTGTGTGTGTTTAACAACATGTGTGTGTTAGAGAGTGCGACAGATCGACCTACTCCTACAGAGATATGGTGTGTAGTGTACGATTTTAGCCGCGAGAGTCGGTGCATCCTCTTGTTTCCGTGCGTGTCCGGTAGGGACATGCGGACAACTGCCACGCCCGCTCCTGACCAGCCTGGCCCACCCACAGCTCCTCCATCGCCCGTGCGTGCTTCCCGCCCGCCACGGTCAGTGCCGCTCCAAAGAATCGGTGCCGCATTCATGCCCGGGCAGAGCGGACGCGATCTCTCACTGGCGCAAGAGTGATGGTTGCTTCGTCCGTCCAACTTACTGTTGGGTCTATGTGATTTGACGGCTCATTGGTCTTTATTACTGAGGTGGTAGGGCTGCTGGATGTCCCACGCTTTCGACAAAAGGAGGTAGTAGTGGATTACAATTTTCTCCATTCTTACAGTGGAAGAGTGCAAGAGCAGTGAAAACATGCAGGCTCAGTGATTACATGGCCCGCCTCACACTATCACCGTGCGACACCTAACTCTTTACATAGTACTCCCTCCGGTCCTAAATATTACTAGATGAGTCCCCGCTTGTTGCCGCGGAACAATGGTATATCTCTCTGCGCAAAATTATCGATTTCATAGAACTAAAAAAATCTATAACCGCACGACAAATGTGGCAGCCAAACTAAATAAACTCCCATCATCATTTAGATCATCCCACGTAAGGAAAAAAGATCGGCCAACTCGTACCACATAATGGGATTATATTTTTCATTTGATATGTTAATGGGACTTAAAAGCTCACTTACATGCATGCTACCGGTGCATGCTTGCATGCAGACATGTTGATGTGATTTAAAACCCACTCACATGCATGTGCCACGGTATTTCTGCATGCTTGCATGTGGCTTAGTGCGGAGCCTCTCAATGTCTAGATCAGACGGCTATTATGACTGATTTACTTCATCTAACGGCTACATCAATTTTGATGATGTGGCTCAAGGAGAGGATAGAGAATTCCTAGTAATGGGGGCTAGCTATTACTAGTAGATAAGTCTTTGTAGAGATTCCACTAGGTGAACTACATACGGAACAAAATGAATGAATCTACACTTAAAATGCATCTATATACATCCGCATGTGGTTAATGGTGAAATCTCTACAAAGACGTATATTTAGGAACGGAGGAAGTACTAGTATAGTACTAGTACATACTGTAATTTATCAGCGAGATAAATTTGTACAATACTATGAAGCTTCCAGCTCCTGTTACATGTATCTTGCATCCAAGGTTGCCCGTTGCAAAATTTCATCAAATACAAAGGAGACTAACATGCATGCTATTGCATCTCAATGATTGATAGATCATAGCAAATATGTACTCCCTCCATTCCAAAATAAGTGTCTCAACTTTGTGCAAACTTTAGTACAAAGTTGTACTACTACTAAAGTTGACACTTATTTTGGAACATAGGAAGCTAAATAAAAAAATGATCCATACAGTCCCTAGCCCTTGAACCGTGAACCCTGACCAGGCTTCAATTTGCTGGCAATGTTCGAGCTTCCTAATAAATGAAGTTTGCAACCTTTTGACCATCAGATCATTTTGTGCAGTTTCACCAAAATCGAGATGAGCATCCATGTGGCAAAGAAATTGAAGAAGCGTGATTAGAATAAGACTACTAGGACTAGTTGATGAGACATAAACTCATCACAAATACAGTACGTAGAATCCAGTAGAGGTATCAGGTATGTGCGGGGCAAAGAAGTAGAGAAATATCCACAGGGAGTGATGTGGGCAGCTGGAGCAGTGGTGCAAGCCGGCTATAAACGGAGTTGTACCTGAGGGACGTAGCTCAACCTTGAGGAGGGCGGCGGGAGGCGGCAACTGCCCACGTCGCGGCAGTGAGCAAGGGACGAAGGCAACCTCACCGGCTTTGTGAGAGAGAACGGCGGGGACCCCTGATCGGGACGTGCCGACAGTGGGTTTTCACCGTCGGTGACGGCCACCGCATCTACACTAAGCATCCACCCCTTCCCCAAGCAGATGTGATCCGACGGGATGTTAGAGATGTGGCCACAGTCATTTTGTGCGAGAGAGTGTGAAGAGAGCAACCCCAGCAAGCAACCATGTAGGCTGGCCCGTCCTGACTATATATATAGTGGAGCGGTTTCCTTTTCTCTCCATATGAACCTATCATATTGTGTACGTGCCACTGAAGAAAAAAAATTATTTATAAATGACGCGGCACCTACTACTCGTTCTCCTATAACCTTGCGCTTGGCATCTCCAAAATATTAACCTTGCGATTGGCTCTTCGCCTCTTCGGGAAGTTGAGCAATAATGGTAGTGCAGTATATATCGTTCTAGCTATATGAGACCAAATGAATTGATGCACGTCCACCACGTGGGCGAGGGTCGAGGGGCGAGGGAGAGTGCTACTACATACGGAGCAAAATGAGTGAATGTACACTCTAAAATACGTCTATATACATCAGTGTTTGGAGTATGTACTAGTAGTTCATATTGAAATCTACTAAAGGACATATATATTCCAAACAATATGATATAATCACTATAACCAAGGTAGTAGGGACGAGGAGTAAACGAAGGGAGTAGTAAATTTTTCTCCTCGTCCTGCGAGCCACCGCACGCATGGGCGAGGGAGGAGCAAGCTTCACCTCATCCTGCGAGCCACCGCGCCCGTGGGTGGGGGAGACGGTGTACTAAGCAAGCTTCTCCTCGTTCTACGAGTTGACGGGACACATCAAAAGTACTCTAGTGTATAGAGCCTTGCCTCTAAGGTAGGCCCCACATGGTTTGCCTCTTTTTTTAATTTAACATAACACGTCAAGTCGCAATTTGTTTGTTCACCCGTGGTAGACGATCCTCCCTCGACCAAGTGGACAACTAGTACACGTGCCAAATTACCACGTAGGCTGCCTTTTTCGTACAGAAATGAGCTCCACCGTGTACCCGCGCGGGTGTGGTTGGGAACGAGATGGGAGTACGTGCGTCATGCATGCACCTCTTCTCTTCGTGCACGCACCCCACCTACGTGGGTGTGTGAGAGAGATA